>NW_026547618.1:0-56197 GCF_027596085.1 Anoplopoma fimbria | reverse complement strand
TCAACATACTACAGTATGACTTTTTTCAACATGCTATACTATGACTTTTTTTTACATACTATACGATGACTTTTTTATGATTTTTTTTCAACATGCTATTCTATGACTATTTTCAACATGCAATACTATGACATTTTTCAACGTTTATGACTTTTTTCAACATACTATACTATGACTTTTTCAACATGCTATACTATGACTTTTTTATGACTTTTTGCAACATACTATACCATGACTGTTTAATGACTTTTTTCAACATACTATACTATGACTTTTTTATGACTTTTTTCGACATACTATACCATGACTTTTTAAGATTTTTTTCAACATGCTATACTATTTCTTTTTTCAACATACTATACTATGACTTTTTATTGACTTATTTCAACGTGCTATACTATGACTTTTTTATGACTTTTTTCGACATGCTATACTATGACTTTTTTGACTTTTTTCAACATGCTATACTATGACTTTTTTATGACTTTTTTCAACATACTATACCATGACTGTTTAATGACTTTTTTCAACATACTATACCATGACTTTTTTCAACATACTATACCATGACTTTTTTTTTTTCATGACTTTTTTATGACTTTTTTCAACATACTATACCATGACTTTTTGCAACATACTATACCATGACTGTTTAATGACTTTTTTCAACATACTATACCATGACTTTTTAAGATTTTTTTCAACATGCTATACTATGACTGTTTTCAACATACTATACTATGACTTTTTTGACTTTTTTCAACATACTATACTATGACTTTTTATTGACTTATTTCAACATGCTATACTATGACTGTTTAATGACTTTTTTCAACATACTATACTATGACTTTTTGATGACTTTTTTCGACATACTATACCATGACTTTTTAAGATTTTTTTCAACATGCTTTACTATGTCTTTTTTCAACGTACTATACTATGACTTTTTTATGACTTTTTTCGACATGCTATACTATGACTTTTTTATGACTTTTTTCAACATGCTATACTATGACTTTTTTATGACTTTTTTTCGACATGCTATACTATGACTTTTTTATGACTTTTTTCAAAATACTATACCATGACTGTTTAATGACTTTTTTCAACATGCTATACTATGACTTTTTTCAACATACGATACTATGACTTTTTTATGACTTTTTCGACATACTATACCATGAATGTTTAATGACTTTTTTCAACATGCTATACTATAACTTTTTTTAACATACTATACTATGACTTTTTTATGACTGTTTTCAACATACGATACTATGACTTTTTTATGACCTTTTTCGACATACTATACTATGACTTTTTTATGTCTTTTTTCAAAATACTATACCATGACTTTTTTATGACTTTTTTCGACATACTATACTATGACTTTTTGATGACATTTTTCAACATACTATACCATGACTGTTTAATGACTTTTTCAACATGACTTTTTGATGAATTTTTTCAACCTACTATACTATGACTTTTTGATGACTTTTTCGACATACTATACTATGACTTTTTGATGAATTTTTCAACCTACTATACTATGACTTTTTTCAACATGCTATACTATGACTTTTTTATGACTTTTTTCAAAATACTATACCATGACTGTTTAATGACTTTTTTCAACATGCTATACTATGACTTTTTTCAACATACTATACTATGACTTTTTTATGACTTTTTTCGACATACTATACTTTGACTTTTTGATGAATTTTTTCAACATACTATACCATGACTTTTAATGACTTTTTTCAACATACTATACTATGACTTTTCAACATGCTATACTATGACTTTTTTATGACTTTTTTCGACATGCTATACTATGACTTTTTTATGACTTTTTTCAAAATACTATACCATGACTGTTTAATGACTTTTTTCAACATGCTATACTATGACTTTTTTCAACATACTATACTATGACTTTTTTATGACTTTTTTTCGACATACTATACCATGAATGTTTAATGACTTTTTCAACATGCTATACTATAACTTTTTTTAACATACTATACTATGACTTTTTTATGACTGTTTTCAACATACTATACTATGACTTTTTTATGACCTTTTTCGACATACTATACTATGGCTTTTTGATGAATTTTTTCAACCTACTATACTATGACTTTTTTCAACATGCTATACTATGACTTTTTCAACATACTATACTATGACTTTTTTATGACTTTTTTTCGACATACCATACCATGACTGTTTAATGACTTTTTTCAACATGCTATACTATGACTTTTTCAACATACTATACTATGACTTTTTTATGATTTTTTCAACATACTATACTATGACTTTTTTATGACTTTTTTTTTCGACATGCTATACTATGACTTTTTTATGACTTTTTTCAAAATACTATACCATGACTGTTTAATGACTTTTTCAACATGCTATACTATGACTTTTTTATGACTTTTTTCAAAATACTATACCATGACTGTTTAATGACTTTTTTCAACATGCTATACTATGACTTTTTTCAACATACTATACTATGACTTTTTTATGACTTTTTTCGACATGCTATACTATGACTTTTTTATGACTTTTTTCAACATGCGATACAATTACTTTTTTCAACATACTATACCATGACTGTTTAATGACTTTTTCAACATACTATACCATGACTTTTTAAGATTTTTTTCAACATGCTATACTATGTCTTTTTTCAACATACTATACTATGACTTTTTATTGACTTATTTCAACATGCTATACTATGACTGTTTAATGACTTTTTTTAACATACTATACTATGACTTTTTGATGACTTTTTTCAACATACTATACCATGACTTTTTAAGATTTTTTTCAACATGCTATACTATGTCTTTTTTCAACGACTATACTATGACTTTTTTATGACTTTTTTCGACATACTATACTATGACTTTTTTATGACTTTTTTCGACATGCTATACTATGACTTTTTTATGACTTTTTTCGACATGCTATACTATGACTTTTTTATGACTTTTTTCAAAATACTATACCATGACTGTTTAATGACTTTTTTCAACATGCTATACTATGACTTTTTTCAACATACTATACTATGACTTTTTTATGATTTTTCGACATACTATACCATGAATGTTTAATGACTTTTTTCAACATGCTATACTATAACTTTTTTTTAACATACTATACTATGACTTTTTTATGACTGTTTTCAACATACGATACTATGACTTTTTGATGAATTTTTCAACCTACTATACTATGACTTTTTTCAACATGCTATACTATGACTTTTTTATGACTTTTTCAAAATACTATACCATGACTGTTTAATGACTTTTTTCAACATGCTATACTTTGACTTTTTGATGAATTTTTTCAACATACTATACCATGACTGTTTAATGACTTTTTTCAACATGACTTTTTGATGAATTTTTTCAACCTACTATACTATGACTTTTTGATGACTTTTTTCGACATACTATACTATGACTTTTTGATGAATTTTTTCAACCTACTATACTATGACTTTTTCAACATGCTATGCTATGACTTTTTTCAACATACTATACTATGACTTTTTTATGACTTTTTTCGACATACTATGCTATGACTTTTTTATGACTTTTTTTCAAAATACTATACCATGACTGTTTAATGACTTTTTTCAACATGCTATACTATAACTTTTTTAACATACTATACTATGACTTTTTTATGACTGTTTTCAACATACGATACTATGACTTTTTTATGACCTTTTTCGACATACTATACTATGACTTTTTTATGTCTTTTTTCAAAATACTATACCATGACTTTTTTATGACTTTTTTCGACATACTAGACTTTGACTTTTTGATGAATTTTTTCAACATACTATACCATGACTGTTTAATGACTTTTTTCAACATGACTTTTTGATGAATTTTTTCAACCTACTATACTATGACTTTTTGATGACTTTTTTCGACATACTATACTATGACTTTTTGATGAATTTTTTCAACCTACTATACTATGACTTTTTTCAACATGCTATACTATGACTTTTTTATGACTTTTTCAAAATACTATACCATGACTGTTTAATGACTTTTTCAACATGCTATACTATGACTTTTTTCAACATACTATACTATGACTTTTTTATGACTTTTTTCGACATACTATACTTTGACTTTTTGATGAATTTTTTCAACATACTATACCATGACTGTTTAATGACTTTTTTTCAACATACTATACTATGACTGTTTTCAACATGCTATACTATGACTTTTTTATGACTTTTTTCGACATGCGATACTATGACTTTTTTATGACCTTTTTCAAAATACTATACCATGACTGTTTAATGACTTTTTTCAACATGCTATACTATGACTTTTTTCAACATACTATACTATGACTTTTTTATGACTTTTTCGACATACTATACCATGAATGTTTAATGACTTTTTCAACATGCTATACTATAACTTTTTTTAACATACTATACTATGACTTTTTTATGACTGTTTTCAACATACTATACTATGACTTTTTTATGACCTTTTTCGACATACTATACTATGGCTTTTTGATGAATTTTTTCAACCTACTATACTATGACTTTTTTCAACATGCTATACTATGACTTTTTTCAACATACTATACTATGACTTTTTTATGACTTTTTTCGACATACCATACCATGACTGTTTAATGACTTTCTTCAACATGCTATACTATGACTTTTTTCAACATACTATACTATGACTTTTTTATGATTTTTTTCAACATACTATACTATGACTTTTTTATGACTTTTTTCAACATGCTATACTATGACTTTTTTATGACTTTTTTCAAAATACTATACCATGACTGTTTAATGACTTTTTTCAACATGCTATACTATGACTTTTTTATGACTTTTTTCAACATACTATACCATGACTGTTTAATGACTTTTTTCAACATGCTATACTATGACTTTTTTCAACATACTATACTATGACTTTTTTATGACTTTTTTTCAACATGCTATACTATGACTTTTTAATGACTTTTTTCAACATACTATACCATGACTTTTTTCAACATACTATACCATGACTGTTTAATGACTTTTTCAACATACTATACCATGACTTTTTAAGATTTTTTTCAACATGCTATACTATGTCTTTTTTCAACATACTATACTATGACTTTTTATTGACTTATTTCAACATGCTATACTATGACTGTTTAATGACTTTTTTCAACATACTATACTATGACTTTTTGATGACTTTTTTCGACATACTATACCATGACTTTTTAAGATTTTTTTCAACATGCTTTACTATGTCTTTTTTCAACGTACTATACTATGACTTTTTTATGACTTTTTTCGACATACTATACTATGACTTTTTTATGACTTTTTTCGACATGCTATACTATGACTTTTTTATGACTTTTTTCGACATGCTATACTATGACTTTTTTATGACTTTTTTCAAAATACTATACCATGACTGTTTAATGACTTTTTTCAACATGCTATACTATGACTTTTTTCAACATACTATACTATGACTTTTTTATGACTTTTTCACATACTATACCATGAATGTTTAATGACTTTTTTTCAACATGCTATACTATAACTTTTTTTAACATACTATACTATGACTTTTTTATGACTGTTTTCAACATACGATACTATGACTTTTTGATGAATTTTTTCAACCTACTATACTATGACTTTTTTCAACATGCTATACTATGACTTTTTTATGACTTTTTTCAAAATACTATACCATGACTGTTTAATGACTTTTTTCAACATGCTATACTTTGACTTTTTGATGAATTTTTTCAACATACTATACCATGACTGTTTAATGACTTTTTTCAACATGACTTTTTGATGAATTTTTTCAACCTACTATACTATGACTTTTTGATGACTTTTTTCGACATACTATACTATGACTTTTTGATGAATTTTTTCAACCTACTATACTATGACTTTTTTCAACATGCTATGCTATGACTTTTTTCAACATACTATACTATGACTTTTTTATGACTTTTTTCGACATACTATGCTATGACTTTTTTATGACTTTTTTTCAAAATACTATACCATGACTGTTTAATGACTTTTTTTCAACATGCTATACTATGACTTTTTTCAACATGCTATACTATGACTTTTTTCAACATACTATACTATGACTTTTTTATGACTTTTTTCGACATACTATACTTTGACTTTTTGATGAATTTTTTCAACATACTATACCATGACTGTTTAATGACTTTTTTCAACATGCTATACTATGACTGTTTTCAACATGCTATACTATGACTTTTTTATGACTTTTTTCGACATACTATGCTATGACTTTTTTATGACTTTTTTCAAAATACTATACCATGACTGTTTAATGACTTTTTTCAACATACTATACTATGACTTTTTTCAACATACTATACTATGACTTTTTTATGCCTTTTTCGACATACTATACCATGAATGTTTAATGACTTTTTTCAACATGCTATACTATAACTTTTTTTAACATACTATACTATTACTTTTTTATGACTGTTTTCAACATACGATACTATGACTTTTTTATGACTTTTTTCGACATACTATACTATGACTTTTTGATGAATTTTTTCAACATGCTATACTATGACTTTTTTCAACATGCTATACTATGACTTTTTTATGACTTTTTCAAAATACTATACCATGACTGTTTAATGACTTTTTTCAACATGCTATACTATGACTTTTTTCAACATGCTATACTATAACTTTTTCATGACTTTTTTCGATATGCTATACTATAACTTTTTTCACATGCTATACTATGACTTTTTTATGACTTTTTTTCACATGCTATACTATGACTGTTTTCAACATACGATACTATGACTTTTTTATGATTTTTTTCAACATACTATACTATGACTTTTTTATGACTTTTTTCGACATGCTATACTATGACTTTTTTATGACTTTTTTCAAAATACTATGCCATGACTGTTTAATTACTTTTTCAACATGCTATACTATGACTTTTTTCAACATACTATACTATGACTTTTTTATGACTTTTTCAACATACTATACCATGAATGTTTAATGACTTTTTTCAACATGCTATACTATAACGTTTTTTAACATACTATACTATGACTTTTTTATGACTTTTTCGACATGCTATACTATGACTTTTTTATGACTTTTTTCAACATACTATACCATGACTGTTTAATGACTTTTTTCAACGTGCTATACTATGACTTTTTTCAACATACTATACTATGACTTTTTTATGTCTTTTTTCGACATACTATACTTTGACTTTTTGATGACTTTTTTCAACATACTATACCATGACTGTTTAATTACTTTTTTCAACATACTATACTATGACTTTTTTCAACATACTATACTATGAGTTTTTTATGATTTTTTTTCATCATGCTATACTATGACTTTTTTCGACATACTATACTATGACTTTTTAATGATTTTTTTAGGCATGCTATACTATGACTTTTTTATGACTTTCTTCGACATACTATACTATGACTTTTTTATGATTTTTTTTCAACATACTATACTATGACTTTTTCATGACTTTTTCAACATGCTATACTATGACTTTTTCATGATTTTTTTCGACAGGCTATACTATGACTTTTTTCTACATACTATACTATGACTTTTTGATGACTTTTTTCAACATACTATACCATGACTTTTTTCAACATACTATACTATGACTTTTTTCAACATACTATACTATGACTTTTTTATGACTTTTTTCGACAGACTATACTTTGACTGTTTAATGACTTTTTTCGACATGCTATACTATGACTGTTTAATGAATTTTTTCGACATACTATACTATGACTTTTTTATGATTTTTTTTCAACATGCTATACTATGACTTTTTCATGACTTTTTTCAACATGCTATACTATGACTTTTTCATGATTTTTTCAACAGGCTATACTATAACTTTTTTCGACATACTATACTATGACTTTTTGATGACTTTTTTCAACATACTATACCATGACTTTTTTATGACTTTTTTCGACATACTATACTATGACTTTTTTATGATTTTTTTCAACATGCTATACAATAACTTTTTTCAACATACTAAACTATGACCTTTTTATGACTTTTTTCAACATGCTATACTATGACTTTTTTATGACTTTTTTCGACATACTATACTATGACTTTTTGATGACTTTTTTCAACATACTATACCATGACTGTTTAATGACTTTTTTCAACATGCTATACTATGACTTTTTTCGACATACTATACTATGACTGTTTAATGACTTTTTTCGACATGCTATACTATGACTTTTTTATGATTTTTTTCAACATACTATACTATGACTTTTTTCAACATACTATACTATGACTTTTTTATGACTTTTTTCGACATACTATACTATGACTTTTTTATGACTTTTTTCAACATGCTATACTATGACTTTTTTCGACATACTATACTATGACTTTTTAATGATTTTTTTCAGCATGCTATACTATGACTATTTTCAACATGCAATACTATGACTTTTCAACATACTATACTATGACTTTTTTCAACATGCTATACTATGACTTTTTTCAACATGCAATACTATGACATTTTTCAACATACTATACTATGACTTTTTTCAACATGCTATACTATGACTTTTTTATGACTTTTTTCAACATGCGATACAATTACTTTTTTCAACATACTAAACTATGACCTTTTTATGACTTTTTTCAACATACTATACAATGACTTTTTTATGATTTTTTTCAACATGCTATACTATGACTTTTTTATGATTTTTTTCAACATGCTATACTATGACTTTTTTATGATTTTTTTCAACATGCTATACAATGACTATTTTCAACATGCAATACTATGGCATTTTTCAACATACTATACTATGACTTTTTTCAACATGCTATACTATGACTTTTTTATGACTTTTTTCAACATGCTATACAATGACTTTTTCAACTATGACTTTTTGATGACTTTTTTCAACATACCATACCATGACTGTTTAATGACTTTTTTCAACATGCTATATTATGACTTTTTTCAACATACTATACTATGACTTTTTAATGACTTTTTTCAACATGCTATACTATGACTTTTTGATGACTTTTTTCGACATACTATACTATGACTTTTTAAGATTTTTTTCAACATACTATACTATGTCTTTTTTCAACATACTATACTATGACTTTTTGATGACTTTTTTCAACATACTATACCATGACTGTTTAATGACTTTTTTCAACATGCTATACTATGACTTTTTTCGACATACTATACTATGACTTTTTTATGATTTTTTTCGACATGCTATACTATGACTTTTTTATGATTTCTTTCAACATACTATACTATGACTTTTTTCAACATACTATACTATGACTTTTTTATGACTTTTTTCGACATACTATACTATGACTTTTTGATGACTTTTTTCAACATACTATACCATGACTGTTTAATGACTTTCTTCAACATGCTATACTATGACTTTTTTCAACATACTATACTATGACTTTTTTATGACTTTTTTCGACATGCTATACTATGACTTTTTTATGATTTTTTTCAACATGCTATACTATGACTTTTTTCAACATACTATACTATGACTTTTTGATGACTTTTTTCAACATACTATACCATGACTGTTTAATGACTTTTTTCAACATACTATACTATGACTTTTTTATGACTTTTTTCGACATACTATACTATGACTTTTTGATGACTTTTTTCAACATACTATACCATGACTGTTTAATGACTTTCTTCAACATGCTATACTATGACTTTTTTATGACTTTCTTTTTTTCGACATACTATACCATGACTTTTTAAGATTTTTTTCAACATGCTATACTATTTCTTTTTTCAACATACTATACTATGACTGTTTAATGACTTTCTTCAACATGCTATACTATGACTTTTTTATGACTTTTTTCGACATGCTATACTATGACTTTTTTATGATTTTTTTCAACATACTATACTATGACTTTTTTATGACTTTTTTCAACATACTATACCATGACTGTTTAATGACTTTTTTCAACATGCTATACTATGACTTTTTCAACATACTATACTATGACTTTTTTATGACATTTTTATGACTTTTTTCAACATACTATACCATGACTTTTTTCAACATACTATACCATGACTGTTTAATGACTTTTTTCAACATACTATACCATGACTTTTTAAGATTTTTTTCAACATGCTATACTATGTCTTTTTTCAACATACTATACTATGACTTTTTTATGACTTTTTTCAACATACTATACTATGACTTTTTATTGACTTTTTCAACATGCTATACTATGACTGTTTAATGACTTTTTCAACATACTATACTATGACTTTTTGATGACTTTTTTCAACATACTATACCATGACTTTTTAAGATTTTTTTTTCAACATGCTTTACTATGTCTTTTTTCAACGTACTATACTATGACTTTTTTATGACTTTTTTTCACATACTATACTATGACTTTTTTATGACTTTTTTCGACATGCTATACTATGACTTTTTTATGACTTTTTTCGACATGCTATACTATGACTTTTTTATGACTTTTTTCAAAATACTATACCATGACTGTTTAATGACTTTTTTCAACATGCTATACTATGACTTTTTTCAACATACGATACTATGACTTTTTTATGACTTTTTCGACATACTATACCATGAATGTTTAATGACTTTTTTCAACATGCTATACTATAACTTTTTTTAACATACTATACTATGACTTTTTTATGACTGTTTTCAACATACGATACTATGATTTTTTTATGACCTTTTTCGACATACTATACTATGACTTTTTTATGTCTTTTTTCAAAATACTATACCATGACTTTTTTATGACTTTTTTCGACATACTATACTTTGACTTTTTGATGAATTTTTTCAACATACTATACCATGACTGTTTAATGACTTTTTTCAACATGACTTTTTGATGAATTTTTTCAACCTACTATACTATGACTTTTTGATGACTTTTTTCGACATACTATACTATGACTTTTTGATGAATTTTTTCAACCTACTATACTATGACTTTTTTCAACATGCTATACTATGACTTTTTTATGACTTTTTTCAAAATACTATACCATGACTGTTTAATGACTTTTTTCAACATGCTATACTATGACTTTTTTCAACATACTATACTATGACTGTTTTATGACTTTTTTCGACATACTATACTTTGACTTTTTGATGAATTTTTTCAACATACTATACCATGACTGTTTAATGACTTTTTTCAACATGCTATACTATGACTTTTTTATGACTTTTTTCGACATGCTATACTATGACTTTTTTATGACTTTTTTCAAAATACTATACCATGACTGTTTAATGACTTTTTTCAACATGCTATACTATGACTTTTTTCAACATACTATACTATGACTTTTTTATGACTTTTTTCAACATACTATACCATGAATGTTTAATGACTTTTTTCAACATGCTATACTATAACTTTTTTCGACATACTATACTATGACTTTTTTATGACTGTTTTCAACATACGATACTATGACTTTTTTATGACCTTTTTCAACATACTATACTATGACTTTTTGATGAATTTTTTCAACATACTGTACTATGACTTTTTTCAACATGCTATACTATGACTTTTTTCAACATACTATACTATGACTTTTTTATGACTTTTTTCGACATACTATACCATGACTGTTTAATGACTTTTTTCAACATGCTATACTATGACTTTTTTCAACATACTATACTATGACTTTTTTATGACTTTTTTCAACATACTATACTATGACTTTTTTATGACTTTTTTCGACATGCTATACTATGACTTTTTTATGACTTTTTTCAACATACTATACCATGACTGTTCAATGACTTTCTTCAACATGCTATACTATGACTTTTTTATGACTTTTTTCAAAATACTTTACCATGACTGTTTAATGACTTTTTTCAACATGCTATACTATGACTTTTTTCAACATACTATACTATGACTTTTTTATGACTTTTTTCAACATGCTATACTATGACTTTTTTATGACTTTTTTCAACATACTATACCATGACTTTTTTCAACATACTATACCATGACTGTTTAATGACTTTTTTCAACATACTATACCATGACTTTTTAAGATTTTTTTCAACATGCTATACTATGACTGTTTTCAACATACTATACTATGACTTTTTATTGACTTATTTCAACATGCTATACTATGACTGTTTAATGACTTTTTTCAACATACTATACTATGACTTTTTGATGACTTTTTCAACATACTATACCATGACTTTTTAAGACTTTTTTCAACATGCTTTACTATGACTTTTTTCAACATACTATACTATGACTTTTTTATGACTTTTTTCGACATACTATACTATGACTTTTTTATGACTTTTTTCAACATGCTATACTATGACTTTTTTCAACATACTATACTATGACTTTTTTATGACTTTTTTCAACATACTATACCATGACTGTTTAATGACTTTTTTCAACATGCTATACTATGACTTTTTTCAACATATTATACTATGACTTTTTTATGATTTTTTTCAACATGCTATACTATGACTTTTTTATGACTTTTTTCGACATGCTATACTATGACTTTTTTATGACTTTTTTCAAAATACTATACCATGACTGTTTAATGACTTTTTTCAACATGCTATACTATGACTTTTTTATGACTTTTTTCAAAATACTATACCATGACTGTTTAATGACTTTTTTCAACATGCTATACTATGACTTTTTTCAACATACTATACTATGACTTTTTTATGACTTTTTTCAACATACTATACTATGACTTTTTTATGACTTTTTTCAACATACTATACTATGACTTTTTTCAACATACTATACTATGACTTTTTTATGACTTTTTTCAACATACTATACCATGACTTTTTAAGACTTTTTTCAACACACAATACTATGACTTTTTTCAACATACTATACTATGACTTTTTATGACTTATTTCAACATGCTATACTATGACTTTTTAATGACTTTTTTCAACATACTATACTATGACTTTTTGATGACTTTTTCAACATACTATACCATGACTTTTTAAGATTTTTTTCAACATGCTATACTATGTCTTTTTTCAACATACTATACTATGACTTTTTTATGACTTTTTTCGACATACTATACTATGACTTTTTTATGACTTTTTTCAACATGCTATACTATGACTTTTTTATGACTTTTTTCGACATGCTATACTATGACTTTTTTATGATTTTTTTCAAAATACTATACCATGACTGTTTAATGACTTTTTTCAACATGCTATACTATGACTTTTTACAACGTACTATACAATGTCTTTTTTATGACTTTTTCGACATACTATACCATGAATGTTTAATGACTTTTTTCAACATGCTATACTATAACTTTTTTTAACATACTATACTATGACTTTTTTATGACTGTTTTCAACATACGATACTATGACTTTTTGATGACTTTTTTCAACCTACTATACTATGACTTTTTTCAACATGCTATACTATGACTTTTTTATGACTTTTTTCAAAATACTATACCATGACTGTTTAATGACTTTTTTCAACATGCTATACTTTGACTTTTTGATGAATTTTTTCAACATACTATACCATGACTTTTTAATGACTTTTTTTTTCAACATGACTTTTTGATGACTTTTTTCAACATACTATACTATGACTTTTTGATGACTTTTTTCGACATACTATACTATGACTTTTTGATGAATTTTTTCAACCTACTATACTATGACTTTTTTCAACATGCTATACTATGACTTTTTTATGACTTTTTTCAACATACTATACTATGACTTTTTTATGACTTTTTTCGACATACTATGCTATGACTTTTTTATGACTTTTTTCAAAATACTATACTATGACTGTTTAATGACTTTTTCAACATGCTATACTATGACTTTTTTCAACATGCTATACTATGACTTTTTTCAACATACTATACTATGACTTTTTTATGACTTTTTTCAACATACTATACTATGACTTTTTTATGACTTTTTTCAACATACTATGACTATGACTTTTTTCAACATACTGACTTTTTTCAACATGCTATACTATGACTTTTTTATGACTTTTTCAACATACTATACCATGAATGTTTAATGACTTTTTTCAACATGCTATACTATGACTTTTTTTTTTCAACATGCTATACTATGACATTTTTATGACTTTTTCAACATACTATACTATGACTTTTTTATGACTTTTTTCAACATACTATACTATGACTTTTTGATGAATTTTTTCAACATGCTATACTATGACTTTTTTCAACATGCTATACTATGACTTTTTTATGACTTTTTTCAAAATACTATACTATGACTGTTTAATGACTTTTTCAACATGCTATACTATGACTTTTTTAAACATACTATACGATGACTTTTTCATGACTTTTTTCAACATACTATACTATGACTTTTTTATGACTTTTTTCACATGCTATACTATGACTTTTTTATGACTTTTTTCAACATGCTATACTATGACTGTTTTCAACATACGATACTATGACTTTTTTATGATTTTTTTCAACATACTATACTATGACTTTTTTATGACTTTTTTCAACATACTATACTATGACTTTTTTATGACTTTTTTCAAATACTATACCATGACTGTTTAATGACTTTCATCAACATGCTATACTATGACTTTTTTCAACATACTATACTATGACTTTTTTATGACTTTTTTTCACATACTATACCATGACTGTTTAATGACTTTTTTCAACATGCTATACTATAACTTTTTTCAACATACTATACTATGACTTTTTTATGACTTTTTTCACATGCTATACTATGACTTTTTAATGATTTTTTTCAACATACTATACTATGACTTTTTTATGACATTTTTCAACATACTATACTATGACTTTTTTCAACATACTATACTATGACTTTTTTATGACTTTTTTCGACATACTATACTATGACTTTTTGATGACTTTTTTCAACATACTATACCATGACTGTTTAATTACTTTTTTCAACATACTATACTATGACTTTTTTCAACATGCTATACTATGACTTTTTTATGATTTTTTTCAACATGCTATACTATGACTTTTTTTTTCGACATACTATACTATGACTTTTTAATGACTTTTTTAGGCATGCTATACTATGACTTTTTTATGACTTTTTTCACATACTATACTATGACTTTTTTATGACTTTTTTTCAACATACTATACTATGACTTTTTAATGACTTTTTTCAACATGCTATACTATGACTTTTTTATGACTTTTTTCAACATGCTATACTATGACTTTTTTCAACATACTATACTATGACTTTTTGATGACTTTTTTCAACATACTATACCATGACTGTTTAATGACTTTTTTCAACATGCTATACTATGACTTTTTTCAACATACTATACTATGACTTTTTTATGACTTTTTTCGACATACTATACTATGACTTTTTGATGACTTTTTTCAACATACTATACCATGACTGTTTAATGATTTTTTTCAACATGCTATACTATGACTTTTTTATGATTTTTTTTCAACATACTATACTATGACTTTTTAATGACTTTTTTCAACATGCTATACTATGACTTTTTCATGACTTTTTTTCAACATGCTATACTATGACTAACTTTTTTCTACATACTATACTATGACTTTTTGATGACTTTTTTCGACATACTATACTATGACTTTTTTATGACTTTTTTCGACATACTATACTATGACTTTTTTATGACTTTTTTCAACATGCTATACAATGACTTTTTTCAACATACTATACTATGACTTTTTAATGACTTTTTTCAACATGCTATACTATGACTTTTTTATGACTTTTTTCGACATACTATACTATGACTTTTTGATGACTTTTTTCAACATACTATACCATGACTGTTTAATTACTTTTTTCAACATGCTATACTATGACTTTTTTCGACATACTATACTATGACTTTTAATGACTTTTTTCACATGCTATACTATGACTTTTTTATGATTTTTTTCAACATACTATACTATGACTTTTTTCAACATACTATACTATGACTTTTTTATGACTTTTTTCGACATACTATACTATGACTTTTTATGACGTTTTTCAACATACTATACTATGACTTTTTTCAACATACTATACTATGACTTTTTAATGATTTTTTTCAGCATGCTATACTATGACTATTTTCAACATGCAATACTATGACATTTTTCAACATACTATACTATGACTTTTTTCATGACTATTTGACATTTTATAACATGACATTTTATGACATTTTTCAACATACTATGACTATGACTTTTTTCAACATGCTATACTATGACTTTTTTATGACTTTTTTCAACATGATATTATTTTTTTTCAACATACTAAACTATGACCTTTTTATGACTTTTTTCAACATACTATACTATGACTTTTTTATGACTTTTTTCAACATGCTATACTATGACTTTTTTATGATTTTTTTCACATACTATACTATGACTTTTTTATGATTTTTTTCAACATGCTATACAATGACTATTTTTTCAACATGCAATACTATGGCATTTTTCAACATACTATACTATGACTTTTTTCAACATGCTATACTATGACTTTTTTATGACTTTTTTCAACATGCTATACTATGACTTTTTTCAACATACTATACTATTTTGATGACTTTTTTTCAACATACTATACCATACTGTTTATGACTTTTTTCATGACTTTTTTTCAACATACTATACTATGACTTTTTTATGACTTTTTTCACATACTATACTATGACTTTTTATGACTTTTTCAACATGCTATACTATGACTTTTTGATGACTTTTTTCAACATACTATACTATGACTTTTTTATGATTTTTTTCAACATACTATACTATGACTTTTTTCAACATACTATACTATGACTTTTTTATGACTTTTTTCAACATACTATACCATGACTGTTTAATGACTTTTTTCAACATGCTATACTATGACTTTTTTCGACATACTATACTATGACTTTTTTATGACTTTTTTCGACATACTATACTATGACTTTTTTATGACTTTTTTCAACATACTATACTATGACTTTTTTCAACATACTATACTATGACTTTTTTATGACTTTTTTCGACATACTATACTATGACTTTTTGATGACTTTTTTCAACATACTATACCATGACTGTTTAATGACTTTTTCAACATGCTATACTATGACTTTTTTCAACATACTATACTATGACTTTTTTATGACTTTTTTCGACATGCTATACTATGACTTTTTTATGATTTTTTTCAACATACTATAATAGGACTTTTTTCAACATACTATACTATGACTTTTTTATGACTTTTTTCAACATACTATACTATGACTTTTTAATGACTTTTTTCAACATACTATACTATGACTTTTTTATGACTTTTTTCAACATACTATACTATGACTTTTTGATGACTTTTTTCAACATACTATACCATGACTGTTTAATGACTTTCTTCAACATGCTATACTATGACTTTTTTCAACATACTATACTATGACTTTTTTATGACTTTTTTCAACATGCTATACTATGACTTTTTTATGATTTTTTTCAACATGCTATACTATGACTTTTTTCGACATACTATACTATGACTTTTTAATGATTTTTTCAGCATGCTATACTATGACTATGACTTTTTTTCAACATATACTATGACTACTTTTATGACTTTTTTCAACATACTATACTATGACTTTTTTCAACATGCTAAACTATGACTTTTTTCGACATACTATACTATGACTTTTTGATGACTTTTTTCGACATGCTATACTATGACTTTTATATGATTTTTTTCAACGTGCTATACTATGACTATGACTTTTTTCAACATACTATACTATGACTTTTTTATGACTTTTTTCAACATGCTATACTATGACTTTTTTATGACTTTTTTCAACATACTATACTATGACTTTTTTCAACATACTATACTATGACTTTTTTATGACTTTTTTCGACATACTATACTATGACTGTTTAATGACTTTCTTCAACATGCTATACTATGACCTTTTTCAACATGCAATACTATGACTTTTCAACATACTATACTATGACTTTTTTGACTTTTTTCAACATGCTATACTATGACTTTTTTCAACATGCAATACTATGACTTTTTTCGACATACTATACTATGACTTTTTGATGACTTTTTTCAACATACTATACTATGACTGTTTAATGACTTTTTTCAACATGCTATACTATGACTTTTTTCAACATACTATACTATGACTTTTTTATGACTTTTTTCAACATACTATACTATGACTTTTTCATGACTTTTTTCAACATGCTATACTATGACTTCTTTCAACATACTATACTATGACTTTTTTATGACTTTTTTCACATACTATACTATGACTTTTTTATGACTTTTTTCAACATACTATACTATGACTTTTTGATGACTTTTTTTCAACATACTATACTATGACTGTTTATGACTTTTTTCAACATGCTATACTATGACTTTTTTATGACATACTATACTATGACTTTTTTATGACTTTTTTCACATACTATACTATGACTATGACTTTTTTCATGATACTATGACTTTTTTATGACTTTTTTCACATATATACTATGACTTTTTTATGACTTTTTCAACATACTATACAATGACTTTTTTATGACTTTTTCAACATACCATACTATGACTTTTTTCGACATACTATACTATGACTTTTTTATGACTTTTTTCAACATACTATACTATGACTTTTTTATGACTTTTTTCAATGCATACTATACTATGACTTTTTTCAACATACTATACTATGACTTTTTTATGACTTTTTTCACATACTATACTATGACTTTTTGATGACTTTTTTCAACATACTATACCATGACTGTTTAATGACTTTTTCAACATGCTATACTATGACTTTTTTCAACATACTATACTATGACTTTTTTATGACTTTTTTCAACATACTATACTATGACTTTTTATGACTTTTTTCAACATGCTATATGACTTTTTTTTCAATGACTATTTTCACATGCTATACTATGACTTTTTTCAACATACTATACTATGACTATGACTTTTTTCAACATGCTATACTATGACTTTTTTCACATACTATACTATGACTTTTTTATTTTTTTCAACATACTATACTATGACTTTTTTATGACTTTTTTCAACATGCTATGACTATGACTTTTTTCAACATACTATACTATGACTTTTTTATGACTTTTTTCGACATACTATACTATGACTTTTTTATGACTTTTTTCAACATACTATACTATGACTTTTTCAACATACTATACTTTTTTTTATGACAACATACTATACTATGACTGTTTAATGACTTTTTTCAACATGCTATACTATGACTTTTTTATGAACATTTTATACATACTATACTTTTTTATGACTTTTTTCGACATACTATACTATGACTTTTTGATGACTTTTTTCAACATACTATACTATGACTGTTTAATGACTTTTTTCAACATACTATGACTTTTTGATGACTTTTTTCAACATACTATACTATGTCTTTTTAATGACTTTTTTTCAACATGCTATACTATGACTTTTTTGACTTTTTTCAACATACTATACTATGACTTTTTTATGACTTTTTTCAACATGCTATACTATGACTTTTTTATGACTTTTTTTTTACATACTATACTATGACTTTTTTATGACTTTTTTCAACATGCTATACTATGACTTTTTCAACATTTTTTTCATGACTATTTTTTCAACATACTATACTATGACTTTTTTATGACATATACTATACTATGACTTTTTGATGACTTTTTTCAACATACTATACCATGACTGTTTAATGACTTTTTCAACATGCTTACTATGACTTTTTTCAACATACTATACTATGACTTTTTTATGATTTTTTTCACATACTATACTATGACTTTTTGATGACTTTTTTCAACATACTATACTATGACTTTTAATGACTTTTTTCAACATACTGTACTATGACTTTTTTATGACTTTTTTCAACATACTATACTATGACTTTTTATGACTTTTTTCAACATACTATACTATGACTCTTTTATGATTTTTTTACTACATGACTATTTATGACTTTTTTCAACATACTATACTATGACTTTTTTATGACTTTTTTCAACATACTATACTATGACTTTTTTATGACTTTTTTCAACATACTATACTATGACTTTTTTATGACTTTTTTCAACATGCTATACTATGACTTTTTTCAACATACTATACTATGACTTTTTTATGACTTTTTTCAACATACTATACTATGACTTTTTTATGACTTTTTTCACATACTATACTATGACTTTTTGATGACTTTTTTCAACATACTATACCATGACTGTTTAATGACTTTTTTCAACATGCTATACTATGACTTTTTTGACTTTTTTTCAACATACTATACTATGACTTTTTTATGACTTTTTTCAACATACTATACTGTGACTTTTTTATGACTTTTTTCAACATACTATACTATGACTTTTTTATGACTTTTTTCAACATACTATACTATGACTTTTTTCAACATACTATACTATGACTTTTTTATGACTTTTTTCAACATACTATACTATGACTTTTTATGATTTTTTCAACATGCTATACTATGACTTTTTTCAACATACTATACTATGACTTTTTAATGACTTTTTTCAGCATGCTATACTATGACTTTTTTCAACATGAATACTATTTTTCAACATACTATACTATGACTTTTTTCAACATGCTATACTATGACTAATTTTTATGACTTTTTCAACATGCTATACTATGACTTTTTCAACATACTATACTATGACTATGACTTTTTTCGACATGCTATACTATGACTTTTTTATGACTTTTTTCAACATGCTATACTATGACTTTTTTCAACATACTAAACTATGACTTTTTTATGACTTTTTTCAACATACTATACTATGACTTTTTTATGACTTTTTTCAAATACTATACTATGACTTTTTTATGATACATATACTATGACTTTTTTATGACTTTTTTCAATACATACTATACTATGACTTTTTCAACATGCTATACTATGACTATGATTTTTCAACATACTATACTATGACTTTTTTCAACATACTATACTATGACTTTTTTATGACTTTTTTCAACATGCTATACTATGACTTTTTTCAATACTATACTATGACTTTTTGATGACTTTTTTCAACATACTATACCATGACTGTTTAATGACTTTTTTCAACATGCTATACTATGACTTTTTTCAACATACTATACTAAACTTTTTTATGACTTTTTCAACATGACTATTTTTTTTCAACATGCTATACAATGACTTTTTTATGACATTTTTCAACATACTATACTATGACTTTTTAATGATTTTTTTCAACATGCTATACTATGACTTTTTTCAACATACTATACTATGACTTTTTTATGACTTTTTTCAACATACTATACTATGACTGAATGACTTTTTTCATACTATGCTATGACTTTTTTTTCAACATACTATACTATGACTTTTTATGACTTTTTTCAACATGCTATACTATGACTTTTTTATGACTTTTTTCAACATACTATACTATGACCTTTTTATGACTTTTTTCAACATACTATACTATGACTTTTTTATGACTTTTTTTTTTATGACATACTATACTATGACTTTTTGATGACTTTTTTCAACATACTATACTATGACTTTTTAATGACTTTTTCAACATCATACATGCTATGACTTTTTCAACATGCTATGACTTTTTTCAACATACTATACTATGACTTTTTTATGACTTTTTTCGACATGCTATACTATGACTTTTTTATGACTTTTTTCAACATGCTATACTATGACTTTTTTCAACATTTTATACTATGACTTTTTGATGACTTTTTTCAACATACTATACTATGACTTTTTTAATGACTTTTTTTTTCAACATACTATACTATGACTTTTTTATGACTTTTTTCACATACTATACTTTGACTTTTTGATGACTTTTTTCAACATACTATACCATGACTGTTTAATGACTTTTTTCAACATGCTATACTATGACTTTTTTTTCAACATACTATACTATGACTTTTTTATGACTTTTTTCGACATACTATACTATGACTTTTTTATGACTTTTTTCAACATGCTATACTATGACTTTTTTTTCAACATACTATACTATGACTTTTTAATGACTTTTTTTCAACATGCTATACTATGACTTTTTAATTTTTTTCAACATGCTATACTATGACTTTTTAACATTTTTTCAACATGACTATACTATGACTTTTTTCAACATGCTATACATATATGACTTTTTTCAACATACTATACTATGACTTTTTGATGACTTTTTTCAACATACTATACCATGACTGTTTAATGACTTTTTTCAACATGCTATACTATGACTTTTTTATGACTTTTTTCAACATACTATACTATGACTTTTTTATGACTTTTTTCAACATGCTATACTATGACTTTTTGACTTTTTTCAACATGACTTTTTTTTCAACATACTATACTATGACTTTTTTATGACTTTTTTCAACATACTATACTATGACTTTTTTATGACTTTTTTCAACATACTATACTATGACTTTTTATGACTTTTTTCAACATGCTATACTATGACTTTTTTCAACATGCTATACTATGACTTTTTTAACATACTATACTATGACTTTTTTCAACATGCTATACTATGACTTTTTTCAACATACTATACGATGACTTTTTTCAACATACTATACTATGACTTTTTTATGACTTTTTTCAACATACTATACTATGACTTTTTAATGACTTTTTTCAACATGCTATACTATGACTTTTTTCACATACATATACTATGACTTTTTTATGACTTTTTTCAACATACTATACTATGACTTTTTTATGACTTTTTTCAACATACTATACTATGACTTTTTTTTTCAACATGCTATACTATGACATTTTTATGACTTTTTCAACATACTATACTATGACTTTTCTATGACTTTTTTCAACATACTATACTATGACTTTTTCATGACTTTTTTCAACATACTATACTATGACTTTTTAATGACTTTTTTCAACATGCTATACTATGACTTTTTTCTGACTTTTTTCAACATACTATAGTATGACTTTTTTATAACTTTTTTCAACATACTATACTATGACTTTTTTATGATGACTTTTTTTTTTTCAACATACTATACTATGACTTTTTTATGACTTTTTTCAACATGCTATACTATGACTTTTTTCAACATACTATATGACTTTTTTTTTCAACATACTATACTATGACTTTTTTCAACATACTATACTATGACTTTTTTATGACTTTTTTCAACATGCTATACTATGACTTTTTTATGACTTTTTTCAACATACTATACTATGACTTTTTTTTTCAACATACTATATACTATGACTTTTTTATGACTTTTTTCAACATACTATACTATGACTTTTTTTTTCAACATACTATACTATGACTTTTTTCAACATACTATACCATGACTGAATGACTTTTTCAGCATGCTATACTATGACTTTTTTCAACATACTATACTATGACTTTTTTATGACTTTTTTCAACATACTATACTATGACTTTTTTATGACTTTTTTCAACATACTATACTATGACTTTTTTTTTTCGACATGCTATACTATGAATTTTTTCAACATGCTATACAATGACTTTTTTATGACTTTTTTCGACATACTATACTATGACTTTTTTATGACTTTTTTCAACATACTATACTATGACTTTTTTCAACATACTATACTATGACTTTTTTATGACTTTTTTCACATACTATACTATGACTTTTTTTTTCAACATACTATACTATGACTTTTTGATTTTTTTCAACATACTATACCATGACTGTTTAATGACTTTTTCAACATGCTATACTATGACTTTTTTCAACATACTATACTATGACTTTTTTATGACTTTTTTCACATACTATACTATGACTTTTTTATGACTTTTTTCAACATACTATACTATGACTTTTTTCAACATGCTATACTATGACTTTTTTCAACATGCTATACTATGACTTTTTTGACTTTTTTCGACATACTATACTATGACTTTTTGATGACTTTTTTCAACATACTATACCATGACTGTTTAATGACTTTTTTCAACATGCTATACTATGACTTTTTTCACTTTTTTCATACTATACTATGACTTTTTTATGACTTTTTTCACATACTATACTATGACTTTTTGATGACTTTTTTCAACATACTATACTATGACTTTTTTGACTTGACTTTTTTCAACATACTATACTATGACTTTTTTATGACTTTTTTCACATACTATACTATGACTTTTTTATGACTTTTTTCAACATACTATACTATGACTTTTTTATGACTTTTTTCAACATACTATACTATGACTTTTTTATGACTTTTTTCAACATACTATACTATGACTTTTTGATGACTTTTTTCAACAGCGTACCATGACTATACTATGACTGTTTAATGACTTTTTTCAACATGATACTATGACTTTTTTCAACATACTATACTATGACTTTTTTATGACTTTTTTCGACATACTATACTATGACTTTTTTATGACTTTTTTCAACATACTATACTATGACTTTTTTAATGACTTTTTTCAACATGCTATACTATGACTTTTTTGACTTTTTTCAACATACTATACTATGACTTTTTGATGACTTTTTTCAACATTACTATGACTTTTTAATGACTTTTTTCAACATGCTATACTATGACTTTTTTCAACATCCTATACTATGACTTTTTTATGACTTTCTTCAACATGCTATACTATGACTTTTTTCGACATACTATACTATGACTTTTTGATGACTTTTTTCAACATACTATACTATGACTGTTTAATGACTTTTTTCAACATGCTATACTATGACTTTTTTCAACATACTATACTATGACTTTTTTATGACTTTTTTTGACATACTATACTATGACTTTTTGATGACTTTTTTCAACATACTATACTATGACTTTTTTCAACATACTATACTATGACTTTTTTATGACTTTTTTCAACATACTATACTATGACTTTTTTATGACTTTTTTCAACATACTATACTATGACTTTTTATGACTTTTTTCAACATACTATACTATGACTTTTTGATGACTTTTTTCAACATACTATACTATGACTTTTTAATGACTTTTTTCAACATGCTATACTATGACTTTTTTCAACATACTATACTATGACTTTTTTATGACTTTTTTCAACATACTATACTATGACTTTTTTATGACTTTTTTCAACATACTATACTATGACTTTTTTATGATACTTTTTTTTTCAACATGCTATACTTTTTTATGACTTTTTTCAACATACTATACTATGACTTTTTTATGACTTTTTTCAACATACTATACTATGACTTTTTTCAACATACTATACTATGACTTTTTTATGACTTTTTTCAACATACTATACTATGACTTTTTGATGACTTTTTTCAACATACTATACCATGACTGTTTAATGACTTTTTTCAACATGCTATACTATGACTTTTTTCAACATACTATACTATGACTTTTTTATGACTTTTTTCAACATACTATACTATGACTTTTTTATGACTTTTTTCAACATGCTATACTATGACTTTTTTCAACATACTATACTATGACTTTTTTCAACATACTATGACTTTTTGACTTTTTTTCAACATACTATACTATGACTTTTTAATGACTTTTTTCAACATACTATACTATGACTTTTTTATGACTTTTTTCAACATACTATACTATGACTTTTTTAACATGATGACTTTTTTGATGACTTTTTCAACATACTATACCATGACTGTTTAATGACTTTCTTCAACATGCTATACTATGACTTTTTTCAACATACTATACTATGACTTTTTTATGACTTTTTTCAACATGCTATACTATGACTTTTTTATGACTTTTTTCAACATGCTATACTATGACTTTTTTCAACATACTATACTATGACTTTTTTGTGACTTTTTTTCATGCTATACTATGACTTTTTGATTTTCAACATGCAATACTATGACTTTTTTCAACATACTATACTATGACTTGACTTTTTTCAACATACTATACTATGACTTTTTTCATGACTTTTTTTTCAACATACTATACTATGACTTTTTTTCATGACTTTTTTCACATACTATACTATGACTTTTTGATGACTTTTTCAACATACTATACTATGACTTTTTTATGACTTTTTTCAACATACTATACTATGACTTTTTTTTCAACATACTATACTATGACTTTTTTATGACTTTTTTCGACATACTATACTATGACTTTTTTATGACTTTTTTCAACATACTATACTATGACTTTTTAATGACTTTTTTCAACATACTATACTATGACTTTTTTTTTTCGACATACTATACTATGACTTTTTTATGACTTTTTTCAGCATGCTATACTATGACTTTTTTATGATTTTTTTCAACATACTATACTATGACTTTTTTATGACTTTTTTCAACATGCTATACTATGACTTTTTTCAACATACTATACTATGACTTTTTTATGACTTTTTTCAACATACTATACTATGACTTTTTTATGACTTTTCAACATGCTATACTATGACTTTTTTATGACTTTTTTCAACATACTATACTATGACTTTTTCAACATACTATACTATGACTTTTTTATGACTTTTTTCGACATACTATACTATGACTTTTTTATGACTTTTTTCAACATACTATACTGACTGACTTTTTTCAACATACTATACTATGACTTTTTTATGATTTTTTTCAACATACTATACTATGACTTTTTTATGACTTTTTTCAACATACTATACCATGACTGTTTAATGACTTTCTTCAACATGCTATACTATGACTTTTTTCAACATACTATACTATGACTTTTTTATGACTTTTTTCGACATGCTATACTATGACTTTTTTATGACTTTTTTTCAACATGCTATACTATGACTTTTTTCAACATACTATACTATGACTTTTTGATGACTTTTTTCAACATACTATACTATGACTTTTAATGACTTTTTTCAACATACTATGACTATGACTTTTTTCAACATACTATACTATGACTTTTTTATGACTTTTTTTCGACATGCTATACTATGACTTTTTTATGACTTTTTTCATGCATGCTATACTATGACTTTTTTCAACATACTATACTATGACTTTTTTATGACTTTTTTCGACATGCTATACTATGACTTTTTTATGATTTTTTTCAACATGCTATACTATGACTTTTTTCAACATACTATACTATGACTTTTTAATGATTTTTTTCAGCATGCTATACTATGACTATTTTCAACATGCAATACTATGACTTTTCAACATACTATACTATGACTTTTTTCAACATGCTATACTATGACTTTTTTCAACATGCTATACTATGACTTTTTTGACGACATACTATACTATGACTTTTTGATGACTTTTTTCAACATACTATACCATGACTGTTTAATGACTTTTTTCAACATGCTATACTATGACTTTTTTCAACATACTATACTATGACTTTTTTATGACCTTTTTTCACATACTATACTATGACTTTTTTATGACTTTTTTCGACATACTATACTATGACTTTTTGACTTTTTTATACAACTTTTTTCAACATACTATACCATGACTGTTTAATGACTTTCTTCAACATGCTATACTATGACTTTTTTCAACATACTATACTATGACTTTTTTATGACTTTTTTCGACATGCTATACTATGACTTTTTTCAACATGCTATACTATGACTTTTTCAAAATTATACATACTATACTTTTTTTTAACATGCTATACTATGACTTTTTATGACTTTTTTCAACATGCTATACTATGGGTACATGCCAAGTCCCTGAAATTGCCTCCTCGATTCCCTCACTTTTTTTCAACATACTAGTCCCATATTAATAATGACACAAAGTAATCATCACTGTACTAATATTAATAATGACACAAAGTAATCATCACTTTTCTAATATTAATAATGAAACTAAGTAATCATCACTGTTTTCAATATTAATAATGACTGCCAGAGTACAAATGTATTTATCTCTGCAGCCTGTTACCTGTTTAACAAACTGCATTGAGTATTTATACTGTGCTCTGTGTATTATACTGTGTTCTGTGTATTTATACTTTTTTCTGTGTATTTATACTATGTTCTGTTTTTATACTTTTTCTGTGTCCTGCTATACGCATGACTTTTACCGGCGAAATGCTTTGTCTTATTTATTAATTATTAACGTCTGTATGTTTTGAAATTCGGATTGTGATGTCATTATTAAATAATCCAGAGTATGATTATGGTTTCTTCTAAACACTTGATTAATTGATTAGGACTCAATTTTCGGGGTAAATTGAATTACATAACTCATCAACATGACACTAAGACTTATTAGCCTCATATTTGAATGGAAATGAAGATAAATTTTAAAAGACTTTTTCTACTGACAAACAGACAGACTCTTTTCCAACATCTTTAACTATGACTGATTTTTCAATCTGTTTAATCTATGATCTGTTCACTCTGGTTTAAAAACTCCATGATGATGAGCTTTTTCAGATCATACGATCAGCTGCAGCGTTTCAAATACTGATGAACAATGAGGGGGCATGTTTAATGACCTTTTTCAACACTTCCTGAAAGGATGATTTCATGCATCTTTGGCTTTTCGGAGATCCTCCTACTATGATCTCGCTTTTTAAATAAGACTTTTTTCAACATCTATACATGACTTTTTTATGACTTTTTTTCAACATACTATACTAGCGACTTTTTTCAACATACTATACTATGACTTTTTACCCTATGACTTTTTTCAACATACTATACTATGACTTTTTTGAACATACTATACTATGACTTTTTTATGACTTTTTTCGACATACTATACTATGACTGTTTAATGACTTTCTTCAACATACTATACTATGACTTTTTTTTTTTCATGATACTATGACTTTTTTATACTATACTATGACTTTTTTATGACTTTTTTCAACATACTATACAATGACTTTTTTATGACTTTTTTCAACATGCTATACTATGACTTTTTTCAACATCCTATACTATGACTTTTTTATGACTTTTTCAACATACTATACTATGACTTTTTTATGACTTTTTTCGACATACTATACTATGACTTTTTGATGACTTTTTTCAACATACTATACCATGACTGTTTAATGACTTTCTTCAACATGCTATACTATGACTTTTTTCAACATACTATACTATGACTTTTTTATGACTTTTTTCACATGCTATACTATGACTTTTTTGACTTTTTTCAACATACTATACTATGACTTTTTATGACTTTTTTCAACATACTATACGATGACTTTTTCATGACTTTTTTCAACATACTATACTATGACTTTTTAATGACTTTTTTCAACATGCTATACTATGACTTTTTTCTTTTTTCGACATACTATACTATGACTTTTTTATGACTTTTATCAACATACTATACTATGACTTTTTTATGACTTTTTTCAACATACTATACTATGACTTTTTTGACTTTTTTCAACATACTATACTATGACTTTTTTATGACTTTTTTCAACATACTATATTATGACTTTTTTATGACTTTTTTCGACATACTATACTATGACTTTTTTATGACTTTTTTCAACATGCTATACTATGACTTTTTTCAACATACTATACTATGACTTTTTTATGACTTTTTTCAACATACTATACTATGACTTTTTTATGACTTTTTTCAACATGCTAACTATGACTATGACTTTTTTCAACATACTATACTATGACTTTTTTATGACTTTTTTCGACATACTATACTATGACTTTTTGATGACTTTTTTCAACATACTATACTGACTGTTTATGACTTTTTTCAACATGATACTTTATGACTTTTTTCAACATACTATACTATGACTTTTTTATGACTTTTTTCAACATACTATACTATGACTTTTTTATGACATTTTCAACATATATACTTTTTGATGACTTTTTTCAACATACTATACTATGACTTTTTTATGACTTTTTTCAACATGCTATACTATGACTTTTTTATGACTTTTTCAACATACTATACTATGACTTTTTTATGACTTTTTTCAACTATACTATGACTTTTTGATGACTTTTTAACATACTATACTGACTTGACTTTTTCAACATGCTATACTATGACTTTTTTCAACATACTATACTATGACTTTTTTATGACTTTTTTCAACATACTATACTATGACTTTTTGATGACTTTTTTCAACATGCTATACTATGACTTTTTTCAACATACTATTTATGACTTTTTTATGACTTTTTTCAACATACTATACTATGACTTTTTTATGATTTTTTCGACATGATACTATGACTTTTTTTTCAACATACTATACTATGACTTTTTGACTTTTTTCAACATACTATACTATGACTTTTTTATGACTTTTTTCAACATACTATACTATGACTTTTTTATGACTTTTTTCAACATACTATACTATGACTATTTTATGACTTTTTTCAACATACTATACTATGACTTTTTTATGACTTTTTTCAACATACTATACTATGACTTTTTTATGACTTTTTTCAACATACTATACTATGACTTTTTGATGACTTTTTTCGACATACTATACTATGACTTTTTTCAACATACTATACTATGACTTTTTTATGACTTTTTTCAACATACTATACTATGACTTTTTTATGACTTTTTTCAACATACTATACTATGACTTTTTTCAACATACTATACTATGACTTTTTTATGACTTTTTTCGACATACTATACTATGACTTTTTGATGACTTTTTTCAACATACTATACTATGACTGTTTAATGACTTTTTCAACATGCTATACTATGACTTTTTTTTTCAACATACTATACTATGACTTTTTTATGACTTTTTTCGACATACTATACTATGACTTTTTTATGACTTTTTTCAACATACTATACAATGACTTTTTGATGACTTTTTTCAACATACTATACTATGACTTTTTGTGATTATTTCCAACATGCTATACTATGACTTTTTTCAACATACTATACTATGACTTTTTTATGACTTTTTTCAACATACTATACTATGACTTTTTTATGACTTTTTTCAACATGCTATACTATGACTTTTTTCAACATACTATACTATGTGTTTTTTATGACTTTTTCTGACATACTATATTATGACTTTTTGATGACTTTTTTGGACATACTATACTATGACTTTTTGATGACTTCTTTCAACATGCTATACTATGACTTTTTTCAACATACTATACTATGACTTTTTTATGACTTTTTTCAACATACTATACTATGACTTTTTTATGACTTTTTTCAACATACTATACTATGACTTTTTTATGACTTTTTTCAACATACTATACTATGACTTTTTTATGACTTTTTTCAACATACTATACTATGACTTTTTTATGACTTTTTTCAACATACTATACTATGACTTTTTTATGACTTTTTTCAATACTATACTATGACTTTTTGATGACTTTTTTCAACATACTATACTATGACTTTTTTATGACTTTTTGACTTTTTTTTCAACATACTATACTATGACTTTTTGATGACTTTTTTCAACATACTATACTATGACTTTTTAACTTTTTTCAACATACTATACTATGACTTTTTGTGATTTTTTTCAACATGCTATACTATGACTTTTTTCAACATACTATACTATGACTTTTTTATGACTTTTTTCGACATACTATACTATGACTTTTTTATGACTTTTTTCAACATACTATACTATGACTTTTTGATGACTTTTTTCAACATACTATACCATGACTGTTTAATGACTTTTTTCAACATGCTATACTATGACTTTTTTTTTTTCAACATACTATACTATGACTTTTTGATGACTTTTTTCAACATACTATACTATGACTGTTTAATGACTTTTTCAACATGCTATACTATGACTTTTTTATGACTATTTTCAACATACTACTATGACTTTTTTATGACTTTTTTCAACATACTATACTATGACTTTTTAATGACTTTTTTCAACATGCTATACTATGACTTTTTTCAACATACTATACTATGACTTTTTTATGACTTTTTTCAACATACTATACTATGACTTTTTGATTTTTCAACATACTATACTTTTTTTTTTCAACATACTATACTATGACTTTTTAATGACTTTTTTCAACATACTATACTATGACTTTTTTGACTTTTTTATACTATGACTTTTTGATGACTTTTTTCAACATACTATACCATGACTGTTTAATGACTTTTTTCAACATGCTAAACTATGACTTTTTTCAACATACTATACTATGACTTTTTTATGACTTTTTTCGACATACTATACTATGACTTTTTTATGACTTTTTTCAATACATGCTATGACTATGACTTTTTTCAACATGCTATACTATGACTTTTTTATGACTTTTTTCAACATACTATACTATGACTTTTTTATGACTTTTTCAACATACTATACTATGACTTTTTTATGACTTTTTTCAACATACTATACTATGACTTTTTCATGACTTTTTTCAACATACTATACTATGACTTTTTAATGACTTTTTTCAACATGCTATACTATGACTTTTTTCAACATACTATACTATGACTTTTTTATGACTTTTTTCGACATACTATACTATGACTTTTTTATGACTTTTTTCAACATACTATACTATGACTTTTTTATGACTTTTTTCATACTATACTATGACTATGACTTTTTTCAACATACTATACTATGACTTTTTTATGACTTTTTTCCAACATACTGTACTATGACTTTTTTATGACTTTTTTCAACATACTATACTATGACTTTTTAATGACTTTTTTCAACATGCTATACTATGACTTTTTTCAACATACTATACTATGACTTTTTTATGACTTTTTTCAACATACTATACTATGACTTTTTTATGACTTTTTTCAACATGCTATACTATGACTTTTTAATGACTTTTTTCAACATACTATACTATGACTTTTTTATGACTTTTTTCAACATACTATACTATGACCTTTTTATGACTTTTTTCAACATACTATACTGTGACTTTTTATGACTTTTTTCGACATACTATACAAAGACTTTTTTTTTTTCAACATACTATACTATGACATTTTTATGACTTTTTTTTTCAACATACTATACTATGACTTTTTAATGACTTTTTTCAACATACTATACTATGACTTTATAATGACTTTTTTCAACATGCTATACTATGACTTTTTTCAACATACTATACTATGACTTTTTTATGACTTTTTTCAACATACTATACTATGACTTTGTTATGACTTTTTCAACATACTATACTATGACATGACTTTTTGATGACTTTTTTCAACATACTATACTATGACTTTTTTATGACTTTTTTCACATACTATACTATGACTTTTTTATGACTTTTTTCACATACTATACTATGACTTTTTGATGACTTTTTTCAACATACTATACCATGACTGTTTAATGACTTTTTTCAACATGCTATACTATGACTTTTTTCAACATACTATACATGACTATTTTTATGACTTTTTTCGACATACTATACTATGACTTTTTTATGACTTTTTTCAACATACTATACTATGACTTTTTAATGACTTATTTCAACATGCTATACTATGACTTTTTGTGATTTTTTTCAACATACTATACTATGACTTTTTTATGACTTTTTTCAACATACTATACTATGACTTTTTTATGACTTTTTTCAACATGCTATACTATGACTTTTTTATGACTTTTTTCAACATACTATACTATGACTTTTTGATGACTTTTTCAACATACTATACCATGACTGTTTAATGACTTTTTTCAACATGCTATACTATGACTTTTTTCAACATACTATACTATGACTTTTTTATGACTTTTTTCAACATACTATACTATGACTTTTTTATGACTTTTTTCAACATACTATACTATGACTTTTTTATGACTTTTTTCAACATACTATACTATGACTTTTTTATGACTTTTTTCAACATACTATACTATGACTTTTTAATGACTTTTTTCAACATGCTATACTATGACTTTTTTCTGACTTTTTTCAACATGCTATATTATGACTTTTTTCAATACATACTATACTATGACTTTTTTATGACTTTTTTTTCGACATACTATACTATGACTTTTTGATGACTTTTTTCAACATACTATACTATGACTTTTTAATGACTTTTTTCAACATGCTATACTATGACTTTTTTCAACATACTATACTATGACTTTTTTATGACTTTTTTCAACATACTATACTATGACTTTTTGACTTTTTTTCAACATACTATACTATGACTGTTTAATGACTTTTTTCAACATACTATACTATGACTTTTTTCAACATACTATACTATGACTTTTTTATGACTTTTTTCAACATGCTATACTATGACTTTTTTATGACTTTTTTCAACATACTATACTATGACTTTTTAATGACTTTTTTCAACATACTATACCATGACTGTTTAATGACTTTTTTCAACATGCTATGACTTTGACTTTTTTCGACATACTATACTATGACTTTTTGATGACTTTTTTCAACATACTATACCATGACTGTTTAATGACTTTTTCAACATGCTATACTATGACTTTTTTGACTTTTTTCAACATACTATACTATGACTTTTTTATGACTTTTTTCAACATACTATACTATGACTTTTTGATGACTTTTTTCACATACAACATGCTATGACTATTTTGATGACTTTTTTCAACATACTATACTATGACTTTTTTATGACTTTTTTCAACATGACTTTTTTTCAACTATATACTATGACTTTTTTATGACTTTTTTCGACATACTATACTATGACTTTTTGATGACTTTTTTCAACATACTATACCATGACTGTTTAATTACTTTTTTCAACATGCTATACTATGACTTTTTTGACTTTTTTCAACATACTATACTATGACTTTTTGATGACATTTTTTCGACTTTTTTACTTTTTTCATACTATGATGACTTTTTTATGACTTTTTTCAACATACTATACTATGACTTTTTTATGACTTTTTTCAACATACTATACTATGACTTTTTAATGACTTATTTCAACATGCTATACTATGACTTTTTTCGACATGCTATACTATGACTTTTTTCAACATACTATACTATGACTTTTTTATGACTTTTTTTTCAACATACTAAACTATGACTTTTTTATGACTTTTTTCGATATACTATACTATGACTTTTTGATGACTTTTTTCAACATGCTATACTATGACTTTTTTCAACATACTATACTATGACTTTTTTATGACTTTTTTCAACATACTATACTATGACTTTTTTATGACTTTTTTCAACATACTATACTATGACTTTTTTATGACTTTTTTCAACATACTATACTATGACTTTTTAATGACTTATTTCAACATGCTATACTATGACTTTTTTCGACATGCTATACTATGACTTTTTTATGACTTTTTTCAACATACTATACTATGACTTTTTAATGACTTTTTTCAACATACTATACTATGACTTTTTTATGATGACTTTTTTTTTCACATACTATACTATGACTTTTTGAGGACTTTTTTCAACATACTATACCATGACTGTTTAATGACTTTCTTCAACATGCTATACTATGACTTTTTTCAACATACTATACTATGACTTTTTTATGACTTTTTTCAACATACTATACTATGACTTTTTTATGACTTTTTTCAACATGCTATGACTATGACTTTTTTCAACATACTATACTATGACTTTGTTATGACTTTTTCAACATACTATAGTATGACTTTTTTATGACTTTTTTCAACATACTATACTATGACTTTTTTCACGTTTTTTTAACATGCTATACTACTGACTTTTTTCAACATACTATACTATGACTTTTTTATGACTTTTCGACATACTATACTATGACTTTTTGATGACTTTTTTCAACATGCTATACTATGACTTTTTTCAACATACTTTTTTTCAACATACTATACTATGACTTTTTTATGACTTTTTTCAACATGCTATACTATGACTTTTTTCAACATACTATACTATGACTTTTTTATGACTTTTTTCAACATACTATACTATGACTGTTTTTATGACTTTTTTCAACATGCTATACTATGACTTTTTTCAACATACTATACTATGACTTTTTTCAACATACTATACTATGACTTTTTTATGACTTTTTTCAACATACTATACTATGACTTTTTTATGACTTTTTTCAACATACTATACTATGACTTTTTTCAACATGCTATACTATGACTTTTTTATGACTTTTTTGAAATACTATACTATGACTTTTTTATGACTTTTTTTCAACATACTATACTATGACGTTTTTATGACTTTTTTCAACATACTATACTATGACTTTTTGATGACTTTTTTCAACATACTATACTATGACTGTTTAATGACTTTTTTCAACATACTATACTATGACTTTTTTCAACATACTATACTATGACTTTTTTCTGACTTTTTTCAACATGCTATATTATGACTTTTTTATGACTTTTTTTAACATGCTATACTATGACTTTTTTCAACATACTATACTATGACTTTTTTATGACTTTTTTCAACATACTATACTATGACTTTTTAATGACTTTTTCAACATGCTATACTATGACATTTTTCAACATACTATACTATGACTTTTTTATGACTTTTTTCAACATACTATACTATGACTTTTTTATGACTTTTTTCGACATACTATACTATGACTTTTTGATGACTTTTTTCAACATACTATACTATGACTTTTTAATGACTTTTTTCAACATGCTATACTATGACTTTTTTCAACATACTATACTATGACTTTTTTATGACTTTTTTCGACATACTATACTATGACTTTTATGATTTTTTTCAACATGCAATACTATGACATTTTTCAACATACTATACTATGACTTTTTATGACTTTTTTCATACATACTATGACTTTTTTATGACTTTTTTCAACATACTATACTATGACTTTTTTATGACTTTTTTCAACATACTATACTATGACTTTTTGATGACTTTTTTCAACATACTATACCATGACTGTTTAATGACTTTTTTCAACATGCTATACTATGACTTTTTTCAACATACTATACTATGACTTTTTTATGACTTTTTTCGACATACTATACTATGACTATGACTTTTTTATGACTTTTTTTTCAACATACTATACTATGACCTTTTTATGACTTTTTGCAACATACTATATACCATGACTGTTTAATGACTTTTTTCAACATGCTATACTATGACTTTTTTCAACATGACTATACTATGACTTTTTTATGACTTTTTCAACATACTATACTATGACTTTTTTATGACTTTTTTCAACATGCTATACTATGACTTTTTTCAACATGCTATACTATGACTTTTTTATGACTTTTTTCGACATACTATACTATGACTTTTTTATGACTTTTTTCAACATACTATACCATGACTGTTTAATGACTTTTTTCAACATGCTATACTATTTTTTACTTTTTTCAACATACTATACTATGACTTTTTTATGACTTTTTTCAACATACTATACTATGACTTTTTTAAAAACTTTTTTCAACATGCTATACTATGACTTTTTCAACATGCTATACTTGACTTTTTTCACATACTATACTATGACTTTTTTATGACTTTTTTCAACATACTATACTATGACTTTTTTATGACTTTTTTCAACATACTACTATGACTATGACTTTTTTATATGACTTTTTTATGACTTTTTTCAACATACTATACTATGACTTTTTGATGACTTTTTTCAACATACTATACCATGACTGTTTAATGACTTTTTTCAACATGCTATACTATGACTTTTTTATGACATACTATACTATGACTTTTTTATGACTTTTTTCGACATACTATACTATGACTTTTTTATGACTTTTTTCAACATACTATACTATGACTTTTTTATGACTTTTTTCAACATACTATACTATGACTTTTTTCACATACTATACTATGACTTTTTGATGACTTTTTTCAACATACTATACCATGACTGTTTAATGACTTTTTTCAACATACTACTTTTATGACTTTTTTCAACATACTATACTATGACTTTTTTATGACTTTTTTCACATACTATACTATGACTTTTTTATGACTTTTTTCAACATACTATACTATGACTTTTTATGACTTTTTTCAACATGCTATACTATGACTTTTTTCACATACTATACTATGACTTTTTTATGACTTTTTTCAACATACTATACTATGACTTTTTTATGACTTTTTTTCAACATACTATACTATGACTTTTTTATGACTTTTTGACATACTATACTATGACTTTTTGATGACTTTTTTCAACATACTATACCATGACTTTTAATGACTTTTTTCAACATGCTATACTATGACTTTTTTCAACATACTATACTATGACTTTTTTATGACTTTTTTTTATGACATACATACTATGACTTTTTTATGACTTTTTTCAACATACTATACTATGACTTTTTTATGACTTTTTTCGACATACTATACTATGACTTTTTAATGACTTTTTTCAACATACTATACTATGACTGTTTAATGACTTTTTTCAACATGCTATACTATGACGTTTTTCAACATACTATAGTATGACTTTTTTATGACTTTTTTCAACATACTATACTATGACTTTTTATGACGTTTTTCAACATACTATACTATGACTTTTTCAACATACTATACTATGACTTTTTTGACTTTTTTCGACATACTATACTATGACTTTTTAATGACTTTTTCAACATACTATACTATGACTTTTTATTTTTTCAACATACTATACGATGACATTTTTATGACTTTTTTCAACATACTATACTATGACTTTTTTATGACTTTTTTCAACATACTATACTATGACTTTTTAATGACTTTTTTTGACATACTATACTATGACTTTTTTCAACATACTATACTATGACTTTTTGATGACTTTTTTCAACATACTATACCATGACTGTTTAATGACTTTTTTCAACATGCTATACTATGACTTTTTTTTTTTCAACATACTATACTATGACTTTTTTATGACTTTTTTCAACATACTATACTATGACTTTTTTATGACTTTTTTCAACATACTATACTATGACTTTTTTATGACTTTTTTCAACATATTATACTATGACTTTTTAATGACTTTTCTCAACATGCTATACTATGACTTTTATATGACTTTTTTCAACATGCTATACTATGACTTTTTTCAACATACTATACTATGACTTTTTTATGACTTTTTTCAACATACTATACTATGACTTTTTAATGACTTATTTCAACATGATATACGATGACCTTTTTCAACATACTATACTATGACTTTTTTATGACTTTTTTCGACATACTATACTATGACTTTTATGATTTTTTTCAACATGCAATACTATGACATTTTTTTCAACATACTATACTATGACTTTTTTCAACATACTATACTATGACTTTTTGATGACTTTTTCAACATACTATACTATGACTTTTTAAGACTTTTTTCAACATACTATACGATGACTTTTTTCAACATACTATACTATGACTTTTTTATGACTTTATTCAACATACTATACTATGACTTTTTTCACATACTATACTATGACTTTTTATGACTTTTTTCAACATACTATACTATGACTTTTTAATGACTTTTTTCAACATGCTATACTATGACTTTTTTCAACATACTATACTATGACTTTTTTATGACTTTTTTCAACATACTATACCATGACTGTTTAATGACTTTTTTCAACATGCTATACTATGACTTTTTTCAACATACTATACTATGACTTTTTGATGACTTTTTTCAACATGCTATACTATGACTTTTTTACATACTATTTTATGACTTTTTTATGACTTTTTTCAACATACTATACTATGACTTTTTTATGACTTTTTTCAACATGCTATACTATGACTTTTTCAACATATTATACTATGACTTTTTAATGACTTTTTTTCAACATACTATACTATGACTGTTTAATGACTTTTTTCAACATGCTATACTATGACTTTTTTCAACATACTATACTATGACTTTTTTATGACTTTTTTCAACATACTATACCATGACTGTTTAATGACTTTTTTCAACATGCTATACTATGACTTTTTTCGACATACTATACTATGACTTTTTTATGACTTTTTTCACATACTATACTATGACTTTTTTTTCAACATGCAATACTATGACATTTTTTTCAACATACTATACTATGACTTTTTGATGACTTTTTTCAACATACTATACTATGACTTTTGTGACTTTTTTCAACATGCTATGCTATGACTTTTTTCAACATACTATACTATGACTTTTTTATGACTTTTTTCGACATACTATACTATGACTTTTTAATGATTTTTTCAACATACTATACTATGACTTTTTTCAACATACTTACTATGTCTTTTTTTTCAACATGCTATACTATGACTTTTTTATGATTTTTTTCAACATACTATACTATGACTTTTTTCAACATACTATACTATGACTTTTTAATGACTTTTTTCGACATACTATACCATGACTGTTTAATGACTTTTTCAACATACTATACTATGACCTTTTTATGACTTTTTTCAACATGCTATACTATGACTTTTTTCAACATACTATACTATGACTTTTTATGACTTTTTTCAACATACTATACCATGACTGTTTAATGACTTTTTTCAACATGCTATATTATGACTTTTTTCAACATACTATACTATGACTTTTTTATGACTTTTTTCAACATGCTATACAATGACTATTTTTTTCAACATGCAATGACTATTTTTTCACATTTTATACTATACTATTTTATGACTTTTTTCGACATACTATACTATGACTTTTTAAAGACTTTTTTCAACATGCTATACTATGACATTTTTCAACATACTATACTATAACTTTTTTATGACTTTTTTCGACATGCTATACTATGACTTTTGACTTTTTTCAACATACTATACTATGACTTTTTTATGACTTTTTTCAACATACTATACTATGACTTTTTTCAACATACTATACTATGACTTTTTTATGACTTTTTTCAACATACTATACTATGACTTTTTGATGACTTTTTTCAACATACTATACCATGACTGTTTAATGACTTTTTTCAACATGCTATACTATGACTTTTTTCAACATACTATACTATGACTTTTTGATGACTTTTTTCAACATACTATACCATGACTGTTTAATGACTTTTTTCAACATGCTATACTATGACTTTTTTCAACATACTATACTATGACTTTTTTATGACTTTTTTCGACATACTATACTATGACTTTTTATGACTTTTTTCAACATACTATACTATGACTTTTTTCAACATACTATACCATGACTGTTTAATGACTTTTTTCAACATGCTATACTATGACTTTTTTCGACATACAACATACTATACTATTTTCAAAAACTACATCCATTGAATAAAATTTTCAACATACAAATGACATAAATCAAGTATGACTTTTTTCAACATGCTTTGAACATACTATACCTTGACTGTTTTAACCACATTTTTCAACATGCTATGACTACTTTTTTATGACTTTTTTCATTACTATACTATGACTTTTTTATGATTTTTTTCAACATGCTATACTATGACTATTTTCAACATGCAATGCTATGACATTTTTCGACATACTATACTATGACTTTTTTCAAAATGCTATACTATGACTTTTTCAAGACATACTATACTATGACTTTTTTCAACATGCTATACTATGACTTTTTCAACATACATACTATGACTTTTTTATGACATTTTTCAACATACTATACTATGACTTTTTATGACGTTTTTCAACATACTATAGTATGACTTTTTTCAACATACTATACTATGACTTTTTGATGACTTTTTTCAACATACTATACCATGACTGTTTAATGACTTTTTTCAACATGCTATACTATGACTTTTTTCAACATACTATACTATGACTTTTTTGATTTTTTTCAACATACTATACTATGACTTTTTTATGACTTTTTTTTTCAACATGCTATACTATGACTTTTTTCAACATACTATACTATGACTTTTTGACATACTATACATACTATTTATGACTTTTTTCAACATACTATACTATGACTTTTTTATGACATTTTTCAACATACTATACTATGACTTTTTGATAACTTTTTTCAACATACTATACTATGACTTTTTTATGACTTTTTTCGACATGCTATACTATGACTTTTTTCAACATACTATACTATGACTTTTTTATGACTTTTCTCAACATGCTATACTATGACTTTTAATGACTTTTTTCAACATGCTATACTATGACTTTTTTCACATACTATACTATGACTTTTTAATGACTTTTTTCAACATGCTATACTATGACTGTTTAATGACTTTTTTCAACATGCTTTACTATGACTTTTTTCAACAGACTATACTATGACTTTTTTATGACTTTTTTCAACATTCTATACTATGACTTTTTAAGACATACTATACTATGACTTTTTTATGACTTTTTTCAACATACTATACTATGACTTTTTTATGACTTTTTTCAACATGCTATACTATGACTTTTTTCAACATACTATACTATGACTTTTTTATGACTTTTTTCAACATACTATACCATGACTGTTTAATTACTTTTTTCAACATGCTATACTATGACTTTTTTCAACATACTATACTATGACTTTTTTCATGACTTTTTTGACTTTTTTCAACATACTATACCATGACTGTTTAATGACTTTTTTCAACATGCTATACTATGACTTTTTTCGACATACTATACTATGACTTTTTTATGACTTTTTTCAACATGCTATACTATGACTTTTTTCAACATGCAATACTATGATATTTTTCAACATACTATACTTTTTTATGACTTTTTTGGACATACTATACTTTGAATTTTGTGACTTTTTTCAACATGCTATACAATGACTTTTTTATGACATTTTTCAACATACTATACTATGACTTTTTATGACGTTTTTCAACATACTATACTATGACTTTTTTATGACTTTTTTCAACATACTATACTATGACTTTTTTTTTTTCAACATACTATACTATGACTTTTTTATGACTTTATTCAACATACTATACTATGACTTTTTTCAACATACTATACTATGACTTTTTAATGACTTTTTTCAACATGCTATACTATGACTGTTTAATGACTTTTTTCAACATACTATACTATGACTTTTTTATGACTTTTTTCAACATGCTATACTATGACTTTTTTCAACATACTATACTATGACTTTTTGATGACTTTTTTCGACATGCTATACAATGACTTTTTTATGACATTTTTCAACATACTATACTATGACTTTTTTCGACATACTATACTATGACTTTTTAATTACTTTTTTCAACATGCTATACTATGACTTTTTTCAACATACTATATTATGACTTTTTTCAACATGCTATACTATGACTTTTTTATGACTTTTTTCAACATACTATACTATGACTTTTTTATGACTTTTTTCAACATACTATACTATGACTTTTTTCAACATACTATACTATGACTTTTTTATGACTTTTTTCAACATACTATACTATGACTTTTTGATGACTTTTTTCAACATACTATACCATGACTGTTTAATGACTTTTTTCAACATGCTATACTATGACTTTTTTCAACATACTATACTATGACTTTTTGATGACTTTTTTCAACATACTATACCATGACTGTTTAATGACTTTTTTCAACATACTATACTATGACTTTTTCAACATACTATACTATGACATTTTTATGACTTTTTTCAACATACTATACTATGACTTTTTTATGACTTTTTTCAACATACTATACTATGACTTTTTTCAACATACTATACCATGACTGTTTAATGACTTTTTTCAACATGCTATACTATGACTTTTTTCAACATACTATACTATGACTTTTTTATGACTTTTTTCAACATGCTATACTATGACTTTTTCAACATGCAATGCTATGACTTTTTCAACATACTATACTATGACTTTTTTTCAACATGCTATACTATGACTTTTTCAAGACATACTATACTATGACTTTTTTCAACATGCTATACTATGACATTTTTATGACTTTTTCAACATACTATACTATGACTTTTTTATGACTTTTTTCAACATGCTATACTATGACTTTTTTCAACATACTATACTATGACTTTTTGATGACTTTTTTCAACATACTATACCATGACTGTTTAATGACTTTCTTCAACATGCTATACTATGACTTTTTTCAACATACTATACTATGACTTTTTTATGACTTGTTTTCAACATGCTATCCTATGAATTTTTTTCAACATGCTATACTATGACTTTTTCAACATACTATACTATTTTTTTCACATACTATACTATGACTTTTTATTTTTTTCAACATGCTATACTATGACATTTTTTCAACATACTATACTATGACTTTTTCATGAATTTTTTCAACATACTATACTATGACTTTTTTCAACATGCTATACTATGACTTTTTGATGACTTTTTTCGACATACTATACTATGACTTTTTTATGACTTTTTTTCAACATACTATACTATGACTTTTTTCAACATACTATACTATGACTTTTTTATGACTTTTTTCAACATACTATACTATGACTTTTTTCAACATACTATACTTTTTTATGACTTTTTGATGACTTTTTTTTACATGCTATACTATTACTTTTTTTTTACTTTTTTCGGCATGCTATACTATGACTCTTTTTCAGACTTTTTCGACATACTATACTATGACTTTTTTATGACTTTTTCAACATACTATACTATGACTTTTTAATGACTTTTTTCAACATGCTATACTATGACTTTTTTCAACATAATACTTATGACTTTTTTATGACTTTTTTCAACATACTATACTATGACTTTTTTATGACTTTTTTCAACATACTATACTATGACTTTTTTATGACTTTTTTCGACATACTATACTATGACTTTTTATGACTTTTTTCAATACTATGACTATTTGACTTTTTTCAACATACTATACTATGACTTTTTTATGACTTTTTTCAACATACTACCATGACTGTTTAATGACTTTTTTCAACATGCTATACTATGACTTTTTTCAACATACTATACTATGACTTTTTTATGACTTTTTTCAACATGCTATACTATTACTTTTTTCAACATGCAATGCTATGACTTTTTCAACATACTATACTATGACTTTTTTCAACATACTATACTATGACCTTTTTATGACTTTTTTCATGCATACTATGACTATTTTAACCTTTTCAACATACTATACTATGACTTTTTTCAACATACTTTCAACTATGACTTTTTATGACTTTTTTCAACATGCTATACTATGACTTTTTTCAACATACTATACTATGACTTTTTGATGACTTTTTTCAACATACTATACCATGACTGTTTAATGACTTTTTTCAACATGCTATACTATGACTTTTTTCAACATACTATACTATGACTTTTTTATGACTTTTTTCAACATGCTATACTATGACTTTTTTATTTTCAACATGCTATACTATGACATTTTTTTCAACATACTATACTATGACTTTTTTCGACATTTTTCAACATATACTATGACTTTTTATGACTTTTTTCAACATGCTATACTATGACATTTTTTTCAACATACTATACTATGACTTTTTTCAACATGCTATACTATGACTTTTTGATGACTTTTTTCAACATACTATACTATGACTTTTTCATGAATTTTTTCAACATACTATACTATGACTTTTTTCAACATACTATACTATGACTTTTTTATGACTTTTTTCAACATACTATACGATGACTTTTTCAACATACTATACTATGACTGTTTAATGACTTTTTTCAACATGCTATACTATGACTTTTTTCAACATACTATACTATGACTTTTTGATGACTTTTTTCAACATACTATACCATGACTGTTCAATCACTTTTTTCAACATGCTATACTATGACCTTTTTCGACATACTATACTATGACTTTTTTATGACTTTTTTCAACATACTATACTATGACTTTTTAATGACTTTTTTCAACATACTATGACTATGACTTTTTTCAACATACTATACTATGACTTTTTTATGACTTTTATCAACATACTATACTATGACTTTTTTATGACTTTTTTCAACATACTATACAATGACTTTTTTATGACTTTTTTCAACATGCTATACTATGACTTTTTTATGACTTTTTTCAACATACTATACTATGACTTTTTTCAACATACTATACTATGACTTTTTTATGACTTTTTTCAACATACTATACTATGACTGTTCAATGACTTTTTTCAACATGCTATACTATGACTTTTTTCGACATACTATACTATGACTTTTTTATGACTTTTTTCAGCATGCTATACTATGACTTTTTTAACATGAATGCTCTTTTTTCAACATACTATACTATGACTTTTTTACTTTTTTCAACATACTATACTATGACCTTTTATGACTTTTTTCAACATGCTATACTATGACTATGACTTTTTCCAACATACTATGATTTTATGACTTTTTTCAACATACTATACTATGACTTTTTATGACTTTTTTCAACATGCTATACTATGACTTTTTCAACATACTATACTATGACTTTTTTATGACTTTTTTCAACATACTATACCATGACTGTTTAATGACTTTTTTCAACATGCTATACTATGACTTTTTCAACATACTATACTATGACTTTTTTATGACTTTTTTTCAACATGCTATACTATGACTATTTTCAACATGCAATGCTATGACATTTTTCAACATACTATACTATGACTTTTTTCAACATACTATACTATGACTTTTTAAAGACTTTTTTCAACATGCTATACTATGACTTTTTCAACATACTATACTATGACTTTTTTCAACATGCTATACTATGACTTTTTGATGACTTTTTTCAACATACTATACTATGACTTTTTATGATTTTTTTCAGCATACTATACTATGACTTTTTTCTAACATACTATACTATGACTTTTTTATGACTTTTTTGACTCAACATACTATACTATGACTTTTTGATGACTTTTTTCAACATACTATACCATGACTGTTTAATGACTTTTTTCAACATGCTATACTATGACTTTTTTCAACATACTATACTATGAATTTTTGATGACTTTTTTCAACATACTATACCATGACTGTTTAATGACTTTTTTCAACATGCTATACTATGACTTTTTAATCTTTTTTCACATACTATACTATGACTTTTTTATGACTTTTTTCGACATACTATACTATGACTTTTTAATGATTTTTTCAACATACTATACTATGACTTTTTTCAACATACCATACCATGACTGTTTAATGACTTTTTTCAACATGCTATATTATGACTTTTTTCAACATACTATACTATGACTTTTTTATGACTTTTTTAAACATGCTATACTATGACTATTTTCAACATGCATGCTATGACTTTTTTCAACATACTATACTATGACTTTTTTCAAAATGCTATACTATGACTTTTTTGATGACATACTATACTATGATTTTTTTCAACATGCTATTTTATGACTATTTTCAACATGCTATACTATGACTTTTTCAACATACTATACTATGACTTTTTATGACTTTTTTCAACATGCTATACTATGACTTTTTTCAACATACTATACTATGACTTTTTCATGACTTTTTCAACTTACCATACCATGACTGTTTAATGACTTTTTTCAACATGCTATACTATGACTTTTTTCAACATACTATACTATGACTTTTTAATGACTTTTTTTCAACATGCTATACTATGACTATTTTCAACATGCTATACTATGACTTTTTCAACATACTATAGTTTTTCAAAATACTATACTATAGTAACTAAACTATCACTTTTTTCGACATACTATACTATGACTTTTTAATGATTTTTTTCAACATGCTATACTATGACTTTTTTCAACATACTATACTATGACTTTTTTCAACATGCTATACTATGACTTTTTTATGACTTTTTTCAACATACTATACTATGACCTTTTTATGACTTTTTTCAACATGCTATACTATGACATTTTTCAACATGCTATACTATGGCATTTTTCAACATACTATACTATGACTTTTTTCAACATAGCTATACTATGACTTTTTTATGACTTTTTTCAACATGCTATACTATGACTTTTTCAACATGCTATACTATGACTTTTTGATGACGTTTTTCAACATACTATACTATGACTTTTTAAGATTTCAACATACTATACTATGACTATTTATGACTTTTTTCAACATACTATACTATGACTTTTTTATGACTTTTTTCAACATACTATACTATGACTTTTTTCAACATACTATACTATGACTTTTTAATGACTTTTTTCAACATGCTATACTATGACTGTTTAATGACTTTTTTCAACATACTAAACTATGACTTTTTTATGACTTTTTTCGACATGCTATACTATGACTTTTTTAAACATACTATACGATGACTTTTTCATGACTTTTTTCAACATACTATACTATGACTGTTTAATGACTTTCTTCAACATGCTATACTATGACCTTTTTCGACATACTATACTATGACTTTTTTATGATTTTTTTCAACATGCTATACTATGACTATTTTCAACAAGCAATGCTATGACATTTTTCAACATACTATACTATGACTTTTTTCGACATACTATACTATGACTTTTTAATGATTTTTTTCAGCATGCTATACTATGACTTTTCAACATACTATACTATGACTATACTATAACTTTTTTCAACATGCTATACTATGACTTTTTGATGACTTTTTTCAACATACTATACTATGACTTTTTTATGACTTTATTCAACATACTATACTATGACTTTTTTCAACATACTATACTATGACTTTTTTATGACTTTTTTCAACATACTATACTATGACTTTTTGATGACTTTTTTCAACATACTATACCATGACTGTTTAATGACTTTTTTCAACATGCTATACTATGACTTTTTTCAACATACTATACTATGACTTTTTGATGACTTTTTTCAACATACTATACCATGACTGTTTAATGACTTTTTTCAACATGCTATACTATGACTTTTTTCAACATACTATACTATGACTTTTTGATGACTTTTTTCGACATGCTATACTATGACTTTTTTAATGATTTTTTCAACATACTATACTATGACTTTTTTCAACATACCATACCATGACTGTTTAATAACTTTTTTCAACATGCTATACATTGACTTTTTTCGACATACTATACTATGACTTTTTTATGATTTTTTTCAACATGCTATACTATGACTATTTTCAACATGCAATGCTATGACATTTTTCAACATACTATACTATTTTTTTGCTATACTATGACTTTTTTCAACATACATACTATACTATGACTTTTTTCAACATGCTATACTATGACTTTTTTCAACATGCAATACTATGACATTTTTCAACATACTATACTATGACTTTTTATGACTTTTTTCAACATGCTATACAATGACTTTTCAACATACTATACTATGACTTTTTGATGACTTTTTTCAACATACTATACCATGACTGTTTAATGACTTTTTTCAACATGCTATACTATGACTTTTTCGACATACTATACTATGACTTTTTTATGATTTTTTTCAACATGCTATACTATGACTATTTTCAACATGCAATACTATGACATTTTTCAACATACTATACTATGACTTTTTTCAACATGCTATACTATGACTTTTTAATGACTTTTTTCAACATGCTATACTATGACTTTTTTCAACATACTATACTATGACTTTTTTCAACATGCTATACTATGACTTTTTTATGACTTTTTTCAACATACTATACTATGACTTTTTAAGATTTTTTTCGACATACTATACTATGACTCTTTTTTCAACATACTATACTATGACTTTTTTATGACTTTTTTCAACATACTATACTATGACTTTTTTCAACATACTATACTATGACTTTTTAATGACTTTTTTCAACATGCTATACTATGACTGTTTAATGACTTTTTTCAACATGCTATACTATGACTTTTTTCGACATACTATACTATGACTTTTTGATGACTTTTTTCAACATACTATACCATGACTGTTTAATGACTTTCTTCAACATACTATACTATGACTTTTTTATGACTTTTTTCAACATACTATACTATGACTTTTTTCAACATACTATACTATGACTTTTTTATGACTTTTTTCAACATGCTATACTATGACTTTTTTATGACTTTTTTCAACATACTATACTATGACTTTTTATGACTTTTTTCAACATACTATACTATGACTTTTTTTTTCATGACTTTTTTCAACATACTATACCATGACTGTTTAATGACTTTTTTCAACATGCTATACTATGACTTTTTTCGACATACTATACTATGACTTTTTTATGACCTTTTTCGACATACTATACTATGACTTTTTGATGACTTTTTTCAACATACTATACCATGACTGTTTAATGACTTTTTTCAACATGCTATACTATGACTTTTTTCAACATACTATACTATGACTTTTTGATGACTTTTTTCAACATACCATACCATGACTGTTTAATGACTTTTTTCAACATGCTATACTATGACTTTTTCGACATACTATACTATGACTTTTTTATGACTTTTTTCGACATACTATACTAGGACTTTTTAATGATTTTTTCAACATACTATACTATGACTTTTTTCAACATACTATACCATGACTGTTTAATAACTTTTTTCAACATGCTATACTATGACTTTTTTGACTTTTTTCACATACTATACTATGACTTTTTTATGACTTTTTTCAACATGCTATACTATGACTATTTTCAACATGCAATGCTATGACATTTTTCGACATACTATACTATGACTTTTTTGACAAAATGCTATACTATGACTTTTTTCAACATACTATACTATGACTTTTTTCAACATGCTATACTATGACTATTTTCAACATGCAATACTATGACATTTTTCAACATACTAAACTATGACTTTTTTATGACTTTTTCAACATGCTATACTATGACTTTTTTCAACATACTATACTATGACTTTTTGATGACTTTTTTCAACATACCATACCATGACTGTTTAATGACTTTTTTCAACATGCTATATTATGACTTTTTTCAACATACTATACTATGACTATTTTCATGACTTTTTTCAACATGCTATACTATGACTTTTTCAACATGCATACTATGACATTTTTCAACATACTATACTATGACTTTTTTCAACATACTATACTATGACTTTTTAAAAACTTTTTCAACATGCTATACTATGACATTTTTCAACATACTATACTATAACTTTTTTCAACATACTATACTATGACTTTTTGATGACTTTTTTCGACATACTATACTATGACTTTTTAAGATTTTTTTCGACATACTATACTATGACTTTTTTCAACATACTATACTATGACTTTTTTATGACTTTTTTCGACATACTATACTATGACTTTTTTCAACATACTATACTATGACTTTTTAATGTCTTATTTCAACATGCTATACTATGACTGTTTAATGACTTTTTTCGACATACTATACTATGTCTTTTTTCAACATACTATACTATGACTTTTTGATGACTTTTTTCGACATACTATACTATGACTTTTTAATGACTTTTTTCAACATAATATATTATGACTTTTTGATGACTTTTTTCAACATGCTATACTATGACTTTTTTCAACATACTATACTATGACTTTTTGATGACTTTTTTCAACATACTATACCATGACTGTTTAATGAATTTTTTCAACATGCTATACTATGACTTTTTCGACATACTATACTATGACTTTTTTATGATTTTTTTCGACATACTATACTATGACTTTTTAATGATTTTTTCAACATACTATACTATGACTTTTTTCAACATACCATACCATGACCGTTTAATTACTTTTTTCAACATGCTATACATTGACTTTTTTCGTCATACTATACTATGACTTTTTTATGATTTTTTTAAACATGCTATACTATGACTATTTTCAACATGCAATGCTATGACATTTTTCGACATACTATACTATCACTTTTTTCAAAATGCTATACTATGACTTTTCAAGACATACTATACTATGACTTTTTTCAACATGCTATACTATGACTATTTTCAACATGCAATACTATGACATTTTTCAACATACTAAACTATGACTTTTTATGACTTTTTTCAACATGCTATACTATGACTTTTTTCAACATACTATACTATGACTTTTTGATGACTTTTTTCAACATACCATACCATGACCGTTTAATTACTTTTTTCAACATGCTATACTATGACTTTTTCAACATACTATACTATGACTTTTTCATGACTTTTTTCAACATGCTATACTATGACTTTTTCAACATGCAATGCTATGACATTTTTCAACATACTATACTATGACTTTTTTATGACTTTTTTCAACATGATATACTATGACTTTTTATGACTTTTTCAACATACTATACTATGACTTTTTAAAGATTTTTTTCAACATGCTATACTATGACATTTTTTCAACATACTATACTATAACTTTTTTCAACATGCTATACTATGACTTTTTGATGACTTTTTTCACATACTATACTATGACTTTTTAAGACTTTTTTCAACATACTATACTATGACTTTTTTCAACATACTATACTATGACTTTTTTATGACTTTTTTCAACATTTCCACGCTTTTTGTGACTTTTTCAGTTATTAAAAAAAACTTTTATGACTTTTTTCAACATACTATACTATGACTTTTTAATGACTTTTTTCAACATGCTATACTTTGACTGTTTAATGACTTTTTTCAACATGCTATACTATGACTTTTTTCAACATACTATACTATGACTTTTTGATGACTTTTTTCAACATACTATACTTTTTGATGACTGTTTTCAACTATACTATAATTAATTAATTTTTTACTGTAATATTTTTCAAAAACTGTCCTAATAGCCAGTCACTATATGTAGGTGAAGTGCTCTGAGAATATCTGCTTTCATAACTTTGCTCTCCCCTGCCTCTGTGGGCCGCACAAAAATTGCCACCGCTCATGTACATACTATACTTTGACCAATCAGACGAGGCTCCGATACTCCGACTTTTTGTGGGACTGTCCGGTCACCTTTTTTCAACGACGTTGGTGCGTCCCTTTATGTTTTTTTCCTATCAATGTAACTTTTTCACATGAACGCGCACTATGACTTTTTATGAGGAGCTTCAGCAGGTAGCTATAGAGGCTATGACTTTTTTACGGAATCTCAACGGCTGTTTTCGCCCACCCTAGCTTTAATGACTTTTTTCAACATGCTATACTATGACTTTTTTCAACATACTATACTATGACTTTTTGATGACTTTTTTCAACATTCTATACTATGACTTTTTTCAAAATACTATACTATGACTTTTTTATGACTTTTTTCAACATGCTATACTATGACTATTTTATGACTTTTTCAACATGCTATACTATGACTTTTTTCAACATACTATACTATGACTTTTTTATGACTTTTTTCAACATACTATACTATGACTGTTTAATGACTTTTTCAACATGCTATACTATGACTTTTTTAACTTTTTTCATACTATACTATGACTTTTTTATGACTTTTTCAACATGCTATACTATGACTTTTTTCAACATGCAATACTATGACTTTTTTTTCAACATACTATACTATCACTTTTTTCAACAACTTTTTTCATGACTATACTATGACTTTTTTCAACATGCTATGCTATAACCTTTTCCAACATGACTATTCTATGACTTTTTTCAACATACTATACTATGACTTTTTCATGACTTTTTCAACATACCATACCATGACTGTTTAATGACTTTTTTCAACATGCTATACTATGACTTTTTCAACATACTATACTATGACTTTTTTATGATTTTTTTCAACATGCTATACTATGACTATTTTCAACATGCAATACTATGACATTTTTCAACATACTATACTATCACTTTTTTCGACATACTATACTATGACTTTTTAAAGACTTTTTTCAACATGCTATACTATGACATTTTTCAACATACTATACTATAACTTTTTTCAACATGCTATACTATGACTTTTTGATGACGTTTTTCGACATACTATACTATGACTTTTTTAGGACTTTTTTTCAACATACTATACTATGTCTTTTTTCAACATACTATACTATGACTTTTTTATGACTTTTTTTTATACATACTATACTATGACTTTTTGATGACTTTTTCAACATGCTATACCATGACTGTTTAATGACTTTCTTCAACATGCTATACTATGACTTTTTTCAACATACTATACTATGACTTTTTGATGACTTTTTTCAACATACCATACCATGACTGTTTAATGACTTTTTTCAACATGCTATACTATGTCTTTTTGACATACTATACTATGACTTTTTTATGACTTTTTTCGACATACTATACTATGACTTTTTAATGATTTTATTAAGCATACTATACTATGACTTTTTTCAACATACCATACCATGACTGTTTAATAACTTTTTTCAACATGCTATACTATCACTTTTTTTGGACATACTATACTATGACTTTTTTATTGTTTTTTTTAAACATGCTATACTATGACTATTTTCAACATGCAATGCTATGACATTTTTCAACATACTATACTATCACTTTTTTCAACATGCTATTCTATGACCATTAGTGACTTTTTTCAACATGCTATGCTATACTTTTCCAACATACTATTCTATGACTTTTTTCAACATACTATACTATGACTTTTTCATGACTTTTTTCAACTTACCATACCATGACTGTTTAATGACTTTTTTCAACATGCTATATTATGACTTTTTCAACATACTATACTATGACTTTTTAATGATTTTTTTAAGCATACTATACTATGACTATTTTCAACATGCAATGCTATGACATTTTTCAACATACTATACTATCACTTTTTTCGACATACTATACTATCACTTTTTAAAGATTTTTTTCAACATGCTATACTATGACATTTTTCAACATACTATACTATAACTTTTTTCAACATGCTATACTATGACTTTTTGATGACGTTTTTCAACATACTATACTATGACTTTTTAAGGTTTTTTTCAACATACTATACTATGTCTTTTTTCAACATACTATACTATGACTTTTTTATGACTTTTTTATACATACTATACTATGACTTTTTTATGACTTTTTTCAACTTACCATACCATGACTGTTTAATGACTTTTTTCAACATGCTATACTGACTTTTTTCAACATACTATACTATGAATTTTTGATGACTTTTTCAACATACCATACCATGACTGTTTAATGAATTTTTTCAACATGCTATACTATGTCCTTTTCGACATACTATACTATGACTTTTTTATGATTTTTTTCGACATACTATACTATGACTTTTTAATGATTTTTTCAA
>NW_026547617.1:0-5193 GCF_027596085.1 Anoplopoma fimbria | reverse complement strand
GCTATGCTTTGACTTTTTTCGACATACTATACTATGACTTTTTGATGACTTTTTCAACATACTATACATGACTGTTTAATGACTTTCTTCAACATGCTATACTATGACTTTTTTCAACATACTATACTATGACTTTTTTATGACTTTTTTCGACATACTATACTATGACTTTTTGATGACTTTTTCAACATGCTAAACTATGACTTTTTTCAACATACTATACTATGACTTTTTTATGACTTTTTCAACATGCTATACTATGACTTTTTTGACATACTATACTATGACTTTTTTATGACTTTTTTCACATACTATACTATGACTTTTTTATGACTTTTTCAACATACTATACTATGACTTTTTCAACTTTTTGATGACTTTTTTCAACATACTATACCATGACTGTTTAATGACTTTTTCAACATGCTATACTATGACTTTTTTTGACATACTATACTATGACTTTTTTATGACTTTTTTTTCAACATACTATACTATGACTTTTTTATGACTTTTTTCAACATACTATACTATGACTTTTTTCTACTATACTATGACTTTTTGATGACTTTTTTCAACAACTATACTATGACTTTTTCAACATGCTATACTATGACTTTTTTCAACATACTATACTATGACTTTTTAATGACTTTTTTTCGACATACTATACTATGACTTTTTGATGACTTTTTTCAACATACTATACCATGACTGTTTAATGACTTTTTTCAACATGCTATACTATGACTTTTTTCAACATACTATACTATGACTTTTTTATGACTTTTTTCGACATACTATACTATGACTTTTTTATGACTTTTTTCAACATACTATACTATGACTTTTTGATGACTTTTTTTTTTCACATACTATACTATGACTTTTTTATGACTTTTTTCAACATACTATACTATGACTTTTTTATGACTTTTTTCAACATACTATACTATGACTTTTTGATGACTTTTTCAACATACTATACTATGACTTTTTAATGACTTTTTTCAACATACTATACTATTTTATGACTTTTTTCGACATACTATACTATGACTTTTTTATGACTTTTTTCAACATACTATACCATGACTGTTTAATTACTTTTTTCAACATGCTATACTTTGACTTTTTTCGACATACTATACTATGACTTTTTTATGACTTTTTTCAACATACTATACTATGACTTTTTATGACTTTTTTCATACTATACTATGACTTTTTTATGACTTTTTTCAACATGCTATACTATGACTTTTTTATGACTTTTTTCAACATACTATACTATGACTTTTTTATGACTTTTTCAACATACTATACTATGACTTTTTGATGACTTTTTCAACATACTATACTATGACTTTTAATGACTTTTTTCAACATGCTATACTATGACTTTTTTCAACATACTATACTATGACTTTTTTATGACTTTTTTCAACATACTATACTATGACTTTTTTATGACTTTTTTCGACATACTATACTATGACTTTTTTATGACTTTTTTCAACATACTATACTATGACTTTTAATGACTTTTTCAACATACTATACTTTTTTTAATGACTTTTTTCGACATACTATACTATGACTTTTTTATGACTTTTTTCAACATACTATACTATGACTTTTTTATGACTTTTTTCAACATACTATACTATGACTTTTTTATGACTTTTTTCAACATACTATACTATGACTTTTTTATGACTTTTTTCAACATCCTATACTATGACTTTTTTATGACTTTTTCAACATGCTATTATGACTTTTTTCGACATACTATACTATGACTTTTTTATGACTTTTTTCAACATACTATACTATGACTTTTTTATGACTTTTTTTTCAACATACTATACCATGACTGTTTAATGACTTTTTTCAACATGCTATGCTTTGACTTTTTCGACATACTATACTATGACTTTTTTATGACTTTTTTCGACATACTATACTATGACTTTTTTATGACTTTTTTCAATACTATACTATGACTTTTTTCATGACTTTTTTTCAACATGCTATACTATGACTTTTTTCAACATACTATACTATGACTTTTTTATGACTTTTTTCAACATACTATACTATGACTTTTTTTTCTAATGACTTTTTGAACATTTATTATGACTTTTTTCAACATACTATACTATGACTTTTTTATGACTTTTTCGACATACTATACTATGACTTTTTGATGACTTTTTTCAACATACTATACCATGACTGTTTAATGACTTTTTCAACATGCTATACTATGACTTTTTTCAACATACTATACTATGACTTTTTTATGACTTTTTTCGACATACTATACTATGACTTTTTTATGACTTTTTTCAACATACTATACTATGACTTTTTTCAATGACTTTTTCAACATACTAACATGACTATTTAATGACTTTTTCAACATACTATAGTATGACTTTTTTATGACTTTTTTCAACATACTATACTATGACTTTTTTATGACTTTTTTCAACATACTATACTATGACTTTTTGATGACTTTTTCAACATGCTATACTATGACTTTTTTGTTTAATGACTTTTTTCAACATGCTATACTATGACTTTTTTGACAACATACTATACTATGACTTTTTTATGACTTTTTCAACATACTATACTATGACTTTTTTATGACTTTTTTCGACATACTATACTATGACTTTTTCATGACTTTTTCAACATACTATACTATGACTTTTTAATGACTTTTTCAACATACTATGACTATGACTTTTTCAACATACTATACTATGACTTTTTTATGACTTTTTTCCAACATACTATACTATGACTTTTTTGTGACTTTTTTCGACATACTATACTATGACTATGACTTTTTTCAACATGCTATACTATGACTTTTTTTTCAACATACTATACTATGACTTTTTTATGACTTTTTTCACATACTATACTATGACTTTTTTATGACTTTTTGATACTATACTATGACTTTTTGATGACTTTTTCAACATACTATACCATGACTGTTTAATGACTTTTTTCAACATGCTATACTATGACTTTTTACTATGACTTTTTTATGACTTTTTTATGATACTATACTATGACTTTTTGATGACTTTTTCAAATGCTATACTATGACTTTTTCATGAATTTTTTCAACATACTATACTATGACTTTTTTCAACATACTATACTATGACTTTTTGATGACTTTTTTCAACATACTATACCATGACTGTTTAATGACTTTTTCAACATGCTATGCTTTGACTTTTTCAACATACTATACTATGACTTTTTTATGACTTTTTTCAACATACTATACTATGACTTTTTTCAACATACTATACATGACTATTTTGATGACTTTTTTCAACATACTATACCATGACTTTTAATGACTTTCTTCAACATGCTATACTATGACTTTTTTCAACATACTATACTATGACTTTTTTATGACTTTTTTCGACATACTATACTATGACTTTTTCAACATGATGACTTTTCGACATACTATACTATGACTTTTTTATGACTTTTTTAACATACTATACTATGACTTTTTTATGACTTTTTTAGACATACATATACTATGACTTTTTTATGACTTTTTTCAACATACTATACTATGACTTTGTGACTTTTTTCATACTATACTATGACTTTTTGATGACTTTTTTCAACATGCTAAACTATGACTTTTTCAACATACTATACTATGACTTTTTTATGACTTTTTTCGACATACTATACTATGACTTTTTTATGACTTTTTCAACATGCTATACTATGACTTTTTTACATACTATTTTCAACTATGACTATTTTATGAATTATTTCGACATACTATACTATGACTTTTTTTATGACTTTATTCAACATACTATACTATGACTTTTTGATGACTTTTTTCAACATACTATACTATGACTTTTTAATGACTTTTTCAACATGACTTTTTTATGACTTTTTTCGACATACTATACTATGACTTTTTGATGACTTTTTTCAACATACTATACCATGACTGTTTAATGACTTTTTCAACATGCTATACTATGACTTTTTTCTATGACATACTATACTATATTATGACTTTTTTATGACTTTTTTCGACATACTATATTATGACTTTTTTATGACTTTTTCAACATACTATAACATGACTTTTTAATTACTTTTTTCGACATGCTATACTATGACTTTTTTCGACATACTATACTATGACTTTTTTATGACTTTTTTTCATACTATACTATACTTTTTTATGACTTTTTTCAACATACTATACTATGACTTTTTTGCTATGACTTTTTTCGACATACTATACAATTACTTTTTTTACTTTTTCAACATACTATAATGACTTTCTTCATGACTGTTTTGTGACTTTTTTGTGACTTTTAGACATACTATACTATGACTTTTTGATGACTTTTTCAACATGCTAAACTATGACTTTTTTCAACATACTATACTATGACTTTTTTATGACTTTTTTCAACATGCTAAACTATGACTTTTTTCATACTATACTATGACTTTTTTATGACTTTTTTCGACACACTATACTATGACTTTTTTATGACTTTTTTCACATACTATACTATGACTTTTTGATGACTTTTTTCAACATACTATACCATGACTTTTTTTGACTTTTTCAACATGCTATACTATGACTTTTTTTGACATACTATACTATGACTTTTTTATGACTTTTTTCGACATACTATACTATGACTTTTTGATGACTTTTTCTTTTACATGCTATACCATGACTTTTAATGACTTTTTTTCAACAAGCTATGCTATGACTTTTTTCGACATACTATACTATGACTTTTTTATGACTTTTTTCGACATACTATACTATGACTTTTTGATGACTTTTTCAACATACTATACTTTTTGATGACTTTTACTATGACTTTTTTCAACATGCTATGCTTTGACTTTTTTCAACATACTATGACTTTTTAATGACTTTTTCAACATATATACTATGACTTTTTTTCAACATACTATACTATGACTTTATGACTTTTTTACATACTATACTATGACTCTTTGATGACTTTTTCGACATACTATACTATGACTTTTTCAACATACTATACTATGACTTTTTTATGATTTTTCAACATACTATACCATGACTTTTTAATGACTTTTCAACATGCTATGCTTTGACTT
>NW_026547616.1:0-629 GCF_027596085.1 Anoplopoma fimbria | reverse complement strand
TGACGTTGAGACACTTTTATTGGGAGTCAAATCACAAAATACAATCATAACTTTATTTCTCCCAGTAATTTGTGGCAAGCTACTGGGTTTTGTAGTTTCATTGAGTCATGTAAATAATCATTGTCCTCTGTATGTGTGAAAAAGTTTTTGTTTTCCATGTAGGAATTTTTAAATACTACTTCAGAAATGGGGACTGTTACTACATGCTCGCCATCTCGATCTGATTACACCAACTGGCAGAATTCAGAGCTCTTCACAAAGCAGCCAAGAGTCACTTTATATAGAGACTGAGGAACTATTCAGTTTCTGTGTATTGTGTCACACACCGGGTCAGGCAGTGGCAAAATAAAGGGAGTCCACACATGAAATAAAGAGAAACTAATTTATTAGTAACTCGTTTTTACTGGTTAAAGTAAACATAAGTAATTATACTTAAACAAAAGAGATTATACTTAAGACCACATGGCGGGTGGAAGACGGAGCCCAAAGCTCAGCCTAGAAGCAGCAAAGAGAGAGACTGAACACATGGCTACCCAGCCCTTAAATCTCTGGATCCCTATACCCCCACAGGTGTGGCCAATTGGCCTGACACCCTTTCCCAATCTCCACCCACAACCAATAGGCAGAGA
>NW_026547615.1:0-4250 GCF_027596085.1 Anoplopoma fimbria | reverse complement strand
CTTTTTGATGACTTTTTCAACATGCTAAACTATGACTTTTTTCAACATACTATACTATGACTTTTTTATGACTTTTTTCGACATACTATACTTTGACTTTTTTATGACTTTTTTCGACATACTATACTATGACTTTTTCTTTTTGATGACTTTTTCAACATACTATACCATGACTGTTTAATGACTTTCTTCAACATGCTATACTATGACTTTTTTCAACATACTATACTATGACTTTTTGATGACTTTTTTCGACATACTATACCATGACTGTTTAATGACTTTCTTCAACATGCTATACTATGACTTTTTTCAACATACTATACTATGACTTTTTTATGACTTTTTTCGACATGCTATACTATGACTTTTTGATAACTTTTTTCAACATACTATACCATGACTGTTTAAGGACTTTTTTCAACATGCTATACTATGACTTTTTTCGACATACTATACTATGACTTTATTCGACATACTATACTATGACTTTTTTATGACTTTTTTCGACATACTATACTATGACTTTTTTATGACTTTTTTCAACATACTATACTATGACTTTTTGATAACTTTTTTCAACATACTATACCATGACTGTTTAATGACTTTTTTCAACATGCTATACTATGACTTTTTTCGACATACTATACTATGACTTTTTTATGACTTTTTTCGACATACTATACTATGACTTTTTTATGACTTTTTTCGACATGCTATACTATGACTTTTTTATGATTTTTTTCAACATACTATACTATGACTTTTTTCAACATACTATACTATGACTTTTTTATTACTTTTTTCGACATGCTATACTATGACTTTTTTCACATACTATACTATGACTTTTTTATGACTTTTTTCGACATACTATACTATAGCTTTTTGATGACTTTTTCAACATACTATACCATGACTGTTTAATGACTTTTTTCAACATGCTATGCTTTGACTTTTTTCGACATACTATACTATGACTTTTTGATGACTTTTTTCAACATACTATACCATGACTGTTTAATGACTTTCTTCAACATGCTATACTATGACTTTTTTCAACATACTATACTATGACTTTTTTATGACTTTTTTCGACATACTATACTATGACTTTTTGATGACTTTTTTCAACATGCTAAACTATGACTTTTTTCAACATACTATACTATGACTTTTTTATGACTTTTTTCAACATGCTAAACTATGACTTTTTTCAACATACTATACTATGACTTTTTTATGACTTTTTTCGACATACTATACTATGACTTTTTTATGACTTTTTCGACATACTATACTATGACTTTTTGATGACTTTTTCAACATACTATACCATGACTGTTTAATGACTTTTTTCAACATGCTATACTATGACTTTTTTCGACATACTATACTATGACTTTTTTATGACTTTTTTCGACATACTATACTATGACTTTTTGATGACTTTTTTCAACATACTATACCATGACTGTTTAATGACTTTTTTCAACATGCTATACTATGACTTTTTTCGACATACTATACTATGACTTTTTTATGACTTTTTTCGACATACTATACTATGACTTTTTTATGACTTTTTTCGACATACTATACTATGACTTTTTGATGACTTTTTTCAACATACTATACCATGACTGTTTAATGACTTTTTTCAACATGCTATGCTTTGACTTTTTTCGACATACTATACTATGACTTTTTTATGACTTTTTTCAACATACTATACCATGACTGTTTAATGACTTTTTTCAACATGCTATACTATGACTTTTTTCGACATACTATACTATGACTTTTTTATGACTTTTTTCGACATACTATACTATGACTTTTTTATGACTTTTTTCGACATACTATACTATGACTTTTTGATGACTTTTTTCAACATGCTAAACTATGACTTTTTTCAACATACTATACTATGACTTTTTTATGACTTTTTTCGACAATACTATACTCATGACTTTTTTATGACTTTTTTATGACTTTTTTCGACATACTATACTATGACTTTTTGATGACTTTTTTCAACATACTATACCATGACTGTTTAATGACTTTTTTCAACATGCTATACTATGACTTTTTTCGACATACTATACTATGACTTTTTTATGACTTTTTTCAACATGCTATACTATGACTTTTTTATGACTTTTTTCAACATACTATACTATGACTTTTTTATGACTTTTTTCGACATACTATACTATGACTTTTTGATGACATTTTTCAACATACTATACCATGACTGTTTAATGACTTTCTTCAACATGCTATACTATGACTTTTTTCGACATACTATACTATGACTTTTTTATGACTTTTTTCAACATACTATACCATGACTGTTTAATGACTTTCTTCAACATGCTATACTATGACTTTTTTCGACATACTATACTATGACTTTTTTATGACTTTTTTCGACATACTATACTATGACTTTTTGATGACTTTTTTCAACATACTATACCATGACTTTTAATGATACCATGACTGTTTAATGACTTTTTCAACATGCTATACTATGACTTTTTTCGACATACTATACTATGACTTTTTTATGACTTTTTTCGACATACTATACTATGACTTTTTTATGACTTTTTTCGACATACTATACTATGACTTTTTGATAACTTTTTTCAACATACTATACCATGACTGTTTAAGACTTTTTTCAACATGCTATACTATGACTTTTTTCAACATACTATACTATGACTTTTTTATGACTTTTTTCGACATACTATACTATGACTTTTTTATGACTTTTTTCGACATGCTATACTATGACTTTTTTATGATTTTTTTCAACATACTATACTATGACTTTTTTCAACATACTATACTATGACTTTTTTATTACTTTTTTCGACATACTATACTATGACTTTTTTCGACATACTATACTATGACTTTTTTATGACTTTTTTCGACATACTATACTATAGCTTTTTTATGACTTTTTTCAACATACTATACCATGACTGTTTAATGACTTTTTTCAACATGCTATGCTATGACTTTTTTCGACATACTATACTATGACTTTTTGATGACTTTTTTCAACATACTATACCATGACTGTTTAATGACTTTCTTCAACATGCTATACTATGACTTTTTTCCACATACTATACTATGACTTTTTTGTGACTTTTTTTCGACATACTATACTATGACTTTTTGATGACTTTTTTCAACATGCTAAACTATGACTTTTTTCAACATACTATACTATGACTTTTTTATGACTTTTTTCAACATACTAAACTATGACTTTTTCAACATACTATACTATGACTTTTTTATGACTTTTTTCGACATACTATACTATGACTTTTTTATGACTTTTTTCGACATACTATACTATGACTTTTTGATGACTTTTTTCAACATACTATACCATGACTGTTTAATGACTTTTTTCAACATGCTATACTATGACTTTTTTTGACATACTATACTATGACTTTGACTTTTTTCGACATACTATACTATGACTTTTTGATGACTTTTTTCAACATACTATACCATGACTGTTTAATGACTTTTTTCAACAAGCTATACTATGACTTTTTTCGACATACTATACTATGACTTTTTTATGACTTTTTTCGACATACTATACTATGACTTTTTTATGACTTTTTTCACATACTATACTATGACTTTTTGATGACTTTTTTCAACATACTATACCATGACTGTTTAATGACTTTTTTCAACATGCTATGCTATGACTTTTTTCGACATACTATACTATGACTTTTTTATGACTTTTTTCAACATGCTATACTATGACTTTTTGATGACTTTCTTCAACATGCTATACTATGACTTTTTTCAACATACTATACTATGACTTTTTTATGACTTTTTTCACATACTATACTAAGACTTTTTGATGACTTTTTTCAACATGCTAAACTATGACTTTTTTCAACATACTATACTATGACTTTTGTATGACTTTTTTCGACATACTATATCATGACTTTTTTATGACTTTTTTCCACATACTATACTATGACTTTTTGATGACTTTTTTCAACATACTATAACATGACTGTTTAATGACTTTTTCAACATGCTATACTATGACTTTTTTTCGACATACTATACTATGACTTTTTTATGACTTTTTTCGACATACTATACTATGACTTTTTGATGACTTTTTTCAACATACTATACCATGACTGTTTAATGACTTTCTTCAACATGCTATA
>NW_026547614.1:0-907 GCF_027596085.1 Anoplopoma fimbria | reverse complement strand
GCATGTTGAAATAAGTCATGAAAAAGTCATAAAAAAGTCATAGTATAGTATTTTGAAAAAAGTCATAGTATAGTATGTTGAAAAAAGTCATAAAAAAGTCATAGTATAGTATGTTGAAAAAAGTCATCGTATAGTATGTTGAAAAAAGTCATAAAAAAGTCATAGTATAGTATGTTGAAAAAAGTCATAAAAAAGTCATAGTATAGTATGTTGAAAAAAGTCAGAGTATAGTATGTTGAAAAAAAGTCATAAAAAAGTCATAGTATAGCATGTTGAAAAAAGTCATAGTATAGCATGTTGAAATAAGTCATGAAAAAGTCATAAAAAAGTCATAGTATAGTATGTTGAAAAAAGTCATAGTATAGTATGTTGAAAAAAGTCATAAAAAAGTCATGGTATAGCATGTTGAAAAAAAAAAGTCATAGTATAGAATGTTGAAAAAAGTCATAGTATAGTATGTTGAAAAAAGTCATAGTATAGCATGTTGAAAAAAGTCATAAAAAAGTCATAGTATAGCATGTTGAAAAAAGTCATAAAAAAGTCATTGTATAGTATGTTGAAAAAAGTCATAAAAATGTCAAAGTATAGCATGTTGAAAAAAGTCATTAAAAAGTCATAGTATAGTATGTTTAAAAAAGTCATAAAGAAACATAGTACAGTATGTTGAAAAAAGTCATAATATAGCATGTTGAAAAAAGTCATAAAAAAGTCTTTGTATAGCATGTTGAAAAAGTCATTAAAAAGTCATAGTATAATATGTTGAAAAAAAGTCATCAAAATGTCATATTATAGTATGTTGAAAAAAGTCATAAAAATGTTATTATAGCATGTTGAAAAAAGTCATAGAATAGTATGTTGAAAAAAGTCATAAAAAAGTCATAGTATAGTATGTTGAAAAAGGTCATCG
>NW_026547613.1:0-527 GCF_027596085.1 Anoplopoma fimbria | reverse complement strand
CTGTTTAATGACTTTCTTCAACATGCTATACTATGACTTTTTTCAACATACTATACTATGACTTTTTTATGACTTTTTTCGACATGCTATACTATGACTTTTTTATGATTTTTTTCAACATGCTATACTATGACTATTTTCAACATGCAATACTATGACTTTTTTCAACATGCAATACTATGATATTTTTCAACATACTATACTATGACTTTTTTCAACATGCTATACTATGACTTTTTGATGACTTTTTTCGACATACTATACTATGACTTTTTAAGATTTTTTTCAACATACTATACTATGTCTTTTTTCAACATACTATACTATGTCTTTTTCGACATACTATACTATGACTTTTTGATGACTTTTTTCAACATACTATACCATGACTGTTTAATGACTTTTTTCAACATGCTATACTATGACTTTTTTCGACATACTATACTATGACTTTTTTATGACTTTTTTCGACATACTATACTATGACTTTTTTATGACTTTTTCGACATACTATACTATGACTTTTT
>NW_026547612.1:0-3117 GCF_027596085.1 Anoplopoma fimbria | reverse complement strand
TTTTCGACATGCTGTACAATGCCTTTTTTATAATTTTTTTCAAGATGCTTCACTATTAAAAAAGGCATTGCTATACAATGCCTTTTTTTATCAGAACTTATTTTACATATCATTCACCCATTGATGACAGGGATACCATGCAAAGTGCCAACAGCCTCAGACTAACTAACATTCATACAACATCCACATGGGGTTAAGCGTCTGGCCCAAGGACACATTGACTGCGGAGCCGGAATCGAACCACCGACCCTCTGAATGGAGAACAACCCTTCTCTCCACTGCGTCACAGCTGGCCACGACTTTTTGATGATTCTTTTCGACATGCTATACTATGACTTTTTTGTGATTTTTTTCGACATGCTATAGTATGACTTTATTCAACATGCTATAATATGACTTTTTTCATGATTTTTTTCGGCATGCTATAGTATGACTTTTTTGATGACTTCTTTCGACATGTTATCATATGACTTTATTCATGACTTTTTACGACATGCTATACAATGACTTTTTTATGGGTTTTTTCGACATGTTATAATATGACTTTATTTATGACTTTTTTCGACATGCTATACTATGACTTTTATGATTGTTTTTGACATGCTATAATATGATTTTTTTGATGACTTTTTTCGACATGCTATAATATGACTTTTTTTCGACATGCTATACTATGACTTTTTTTATGACTTTTTTCAACATGCTATACTATGAATATTTTTTTGATGCTATACTATGACTTTTTATGGGTTTTTTCGACATGCTATAGTATGACTTTTTTATGGTTTTTTCGACGTGCTATACTATGAATATTTTTTATGACTTTTTTCACATTCTATATTATGACTTTTTATGACTTTTTTTCGACATGCTATACTATGACTTTTTTCATGACTTTTTTCGACATGCTATACTATGACTTTTTTATAAATTTTTTCAAGATGCTTCACTATTAAAAATGGCATTGCTATACAATGCCTTTTTTTTATCAAAACTTATTTGACATACCATTGTGTACCATTCACACACTGATGACAGGGATACCATGCAAGGTGCCATCAGCCCATCAGACTCTAACTAACATTCATACAACATCCACATGGGGTTAAGCGTCTGGCCCAAGGACACATCGACTGCCGGAGCCGGGAATCGAACCACCGACCCTCTGAATGGAGAACAACCCTTCTCTCCACATGCTATACAGCCGGACACGACTTTTTTATGATTTTTTTCGACATGCTATACTATGACTTTTTTATGTGATTTTTTTCGACATGCTATACTATGACTTTTTTTATGATTTTTTTCGACATGCTATACTATGACTTTTTTTATGATTTTTTTCGACATGCTATAATATGACTTTTTTTCGACATGCTATACTATGAATGACTTTTTTTATGATTTTTTCAACATGCTATACTATGACTTTTTTATGGGACATTTTATGACTTTTTTTGACATGTTATACATGACTTTTTTTATGACTTTTTTTCACATGCTATACTATGACTTTTTTGATGACTTCTTTCAACATGCTATACTATGACTTTTTATGATTTTTTTGAACATGTTGATGACTTCCTTCGACATGCTATACTATGACTTTTTTCATGATTTTTTTCTACATGCTATACTATGACTTTTTTTATGACTTTTTTGCTATACAACATGCTATATACTATGACTTTTTATGAATACTATGACTTTTTTTATGACTTTTTTCACATGCTATACTATGACTTTTTTTGTGATTTTTTTTTCATGATTTGACTTTTTGCTATACTATGACTTTTTTATGACTTTTTTTGACATGCATGCTAAACTATGACATTTTTTGATGACTTTTTTTCGACATGCTATACTATGACTTTTTTGATGACTTCTTTCGACATGCTATACTATGACTTTATTATGGTTTTTTTTGACATGCTATACTATGACTTTTTTTATGACTTTTTCAACATGCTATACTATTTTTTTTTCGACATGCTATACTATGACTTTTTTTGTGATTTTTTCTGACATGCTATACTATGACTTTTTTTATGATTTTTTTCAACATGCTATAGTATGACTTTTTAATGGGTTTTTTCGACATGTTATCATATGACTTTATTCATGACTTTTTTCGACATGCTATACTATGACTTTATTTATGACTTTTTTCGACATGCTGTACAATGCCTTTTTTATAATTTTTTTCAAGATGCTTCACTATTAAAAAAGGCATTGCTATACAATGCCTTTTTTATCAAAACTTATTTGACATATCATTGTGTATCATTCACCCATTGATGACAGGGATACCATGCAAGGTGCCATCAGCCCATCAGACTCTAACTAACATTCATACAACATCCACATGGGGTTAAGCGTCTGGCCCAAGGACACATTGACTGCCGGAGCTGGGAATCGAACCACCGACCCTCTGAATGGAGAACAACCCTTCTCTCCACTGCGTCACAGCCGGACACAACTTTTTTATGATTCTTTTTGACATGCTATAGTATGAATATTTTTTATGACTTAGTATGACTTTCGACATGCTATACTATGACTCTTTATGATTTTTTCGACATGCTATACTATGAATATGTTTTATGACTTTTTTCAACATGCTATACTATGAATATTTTTGATGACTTTTTCGACATGCTATACTATGACTTTTTTGATGATTTTTTTCGACATGCTATAGTATGACTTTTTTATGATTTTTTTCGACATGCTATAGTATGACTTTTTTTTTTTCGACATGCTATACTATGACTTTTTTTTGATGATTTTTTTTTTGACATGCTATACTATGACTTTTTTTATGATTTTTTTCACATGCTATACTATGACTTTTTTTATGATTTTTTTCAACATGCTATAGTATGACTTTTTAATGGGTTTTTTCGACATGTTATCATATGACTTTATTCATGACTTTTTACGACATGCTATACTATGACTTTTTTATGATTTTTTTTTTCGACAATATACTATGAATATTTTTCATGACTTTTTTCGACATGCTATACTATGAATATTGTTTATGACTTTTTTCAACATGCTATACTATGACTTTTTTGATGACTTCTTTCGACTTGCTATACTATGAATATTTTT
>NW_026547611.1:0-854 GCF_027596085.1 Anoplopoma fimbria | reverse complement strand
ATATGACCAGCCTGTTAGCGAATGTAGAATAAGATATTCATTAATACAGAAGTGTATGTAGCAATGGGTTTATTTGATTTTTTTAAATCAATCATTTACAAATGTGACTCAGTTCAATCAGGTCATTGAGAGGTTTTGATTTCTTGGTGAGCTGATTAGATGCTTTTGAACTGAACTTGCATTATGTGCAACAGCTATGACAGCTACAGGTTTTCTTTCGTTTTGTCTAGATTTAATAAATGTACTTTTTACTCAAAATTTCAGAAATTAAAATTCATCAATTAAAAAAAAAAAAGTGTCACTTTGTTGCCTTAACTTTTTTTTAAGTAACCAGTGGTCAAATTTTTTAGGGTGTACAGAGAAACATGGAGGTGTGTCAGGGCTACGTCACAACACCCCACCTGATCTGTGTTCCTCCCTTCAGCCTGGGAGCGTATGAACTCTGATCAAATAGTCCTCTGGTGACTTCAGGTTGCTCTTACACTGCTGCCATGCAAAGTCTGTTGAATTTCTTTCAATTAAATTAAAAACACAAATGGTGTTTGCAGCTTTAATCACACTGTACCACTCGTGTCAGGTCCCATTTAAATCACTAAGGATCAGTACTGCTTAGTGACACTAGATGGCACTAGAGCACAGTGCAGAACAATGAGCGTCCTCTTTGGCTCCCCTTCATGTGTGTGTGTTTTTGTAAAGAGCATTATTAAAAGACAAATAAAGAAATTAAGTGACATTTTTCTTAGTTTTAATGTCTTTCTTTCTTCAAAGTATCTTTATTGAATTAGTTTACATGCAAGACACAAACCCCTGATGAACAGCAGCAACATGAAACAGGAGAGTTTACACAGTGATTC
>NW_026547610.1:0-16298 GCF_027596085.1 Anoplopoma fimbria | reverse complement strand
TGACTTTTTTCGACATACTATACTATGACTTTTTTATGATTTTTTCAACATGCTATACTATGACTATTTTCAACACACTATACTATGACTTTTTTATGACTCTTTTTTCACACACTATACTATGACTTTTTTATGACTTTTTCTGACATGCTATACTATGACTTTTTTATGACTTTTTTCGACATACTATACTATGACTTTTTTATGATTTTTTCAACATGCTATACTATGACTATTTTCAACACACTATACTATGACTTTTTTATGACTTTTTTCAACATACTATACTATGACTTTTTTATGACTTTTTCGACATACTATACTATGACTTTTTTTTGATTTTTTCAACATGCTATACTATGACTATTTTCAACACACTATACTATGACTTTTTTATGACTTTTTCGACACACTATACTATGACTGTTTAATGACTTTTTTCAGCATGCTATACTATGACTATTTTCAACATGCAATACTATGACTTTTTTCGACATACTATACTATGACTTTTTAATGATTTTTTTCAGCATGCTATACTATGACTATTTTCAACATGCAATACTATGACTTTTCAACATACTATACTATGACTTTTTTCAACATGCTATACTATGTCTTTTTTCAACATACTATAGCATGACTGTTTAATGACTTTTCAACATGCTATACTATGACTTTTTTATGACTTTTTTCGACATACTATACTATGACTTTTTTATGATTTTTTCAACATGCTATACTATGACATTTTTCAACATACTATCCTATGACTTTTTTCAACATGCTATACAATTACTTTTTTCAACATACTAAACTATGACCTTTTCAAGGACTTTTTTCAACATGCTATACTATGACATTTTTATGACTTTTTTTTCAACATACTATACCATGACTGTTTAATGACTTTTTTCAACATACTATACTATGACTTTTTTATGACTTTTTTCAACATACTATACCATGACTGTTTAATGACTTTTTTCAACATGCTATACTATGACTTTTTCCGACATACTATACTTTGACTTTTTATTATTTTTTTCAACATGCTATACTATGACTTTTTTTTATGATTTTTTTCAACATGCTATACTATGACTTTTTTCGACATACTATACTATGACTTTTTTATGACTTTTTCCAACATACTATACTATGACTTTTTTATGATTTTTTTCAACATGCTACACTATGACTTTTTCCGACATACTATACTTTGACTTTTTTATTATTTTTTTCAACATGCTATACTAAGACTTTTTTATGATTTTTTTCAACATGCTATACTATGACTTTTTCAACATGCTATACTATGACTTTTTAATTACTTTTTTCAACATGCTATACTATGACTTTTTTATGATTTTTTTCGACAGGCTATACTATGACTTTTTTATGACTTTTTCCAACATACTATAATATGACTTATGATTTTTTTCAACATGCTATACTATGACTTTTTCCAACATACTATACTATGACTTTTTTATGATTTTTTTCAACATGCTATACTATGACTTTTTTCAACATACTATACTATGACTTTTTAATTACTTTTTTCAACATGCTTTACTATGACTTTTTTATGACTTTTTTTTCAACATACTATAGCATGACTGTTTAATGACTTTTTTCAACATGCTATACTATGACTTTTTCAACATACTATACTATGACTTTTTTATGACTTTTTTCGACATACTATACTATGACTTTTTTATGATTTTTTCAACATGCTATACTATGACTATTTTCAACATGCAATACTATGACATTTTTCAACATACTATCCTATGACTTTTTTCAACATGCTATACTATGACTTTTTTATGACTTTTCAACATGCTATACAATTACTTTTTTCAACATACTAAACTATGACCTTTTCATGACTTTTTTCAACATGCTATACTATGACTTTTTTATGACTTTTTTCGACACACTATACTATGACTTTTTTATGACTTTTTCAACATGCTATACTATGACTTTTTTCGACATACTATACTATGACTGTTTAATGACTTTTTTCAACATGCTATACTATGACTTTTTTCGACATACTATACTATGACTTTTTTATGACTTTTTCCAACATGCTATACTATGACTTTTCCCGACATACTATACTATGACTTTTTTCAACATGCTATACTATGACTTTTTTATGATTTTTTTTCAACATGCTATACTATGACTTTTCAACATACTATACTATGACTTTTTTCAACATGCTATACTATGACTTTTTCAACATGCTATACTATGACTTTTTTATGATTTTTTTCAACATGCTATACTATGACTTTTTCGACATACTATAATATGACTTTTTAATGATTTTTTTCAGCATGCTATACTATGACTATTTTCAACATGCAATACTATGACTTTTCAACATACTATACTATGACTTTTTTCAACATGCTATACTATGACTTTTTTCAACATGCAATACTATGACTTTTTAATTACTTTTTTCAACATGCTATACTATGACTTTTTTTCGACATACTATACTATGACTTTTTTATGACTTTTTTCAACATGCTATACTATGACTTTTTTATGACTTTTTTCAACATACTATACTATGACTTTTTTATGATTTTTTCAACATGCTATACTATGACTATTTTCAACATGCAATATTATGACATTTTTCAACATACTATACTATGACTTTTTTCAACATGCTATACTATGACTTTTTTATGACTTTTTTCGACATGCTATACTATGACTTTTTTATGACTTTTTTCAACATGCGATACAATTACTTTTTTCAACATACTAAACTATGACCTTTTTATGACTTTTTTCAACATGCTATACTATGACTTTTTTATGACTTTTTTCGACACACTATACTATGACTTTTTTATGACTTTTTTTACATACTATACTATGACTTTTTTATGATTTTTTCAACATGCTATACTATGACTTTTTTCAACATGCAATACTATGACATTTTTCAACATACTATACTATGACTTTTTTCAACATGCTATACTATGACTTTTTTATTACTTTTTTCAACATGCTATACTATGACTTTTTAATGATTTTTTTTTCAACATGCTATACTATGACTTTTTTCGACATACTATACTATGACTTTTTTATGACTTTTTTCAGCATGCTATACTATGACTTTTTTATGATTTTTTTCAACATACTATACTATGACTTTTTCCAACATACTATACTATGACTTTTTTATGATTTTTTTCACCATTCTATACTATGACTTTTTTCGACATACTATACTATGACTTTTTTATGACTTTTCCGACATGCTATACTATGACTTTTTTATGATTTTTTTCAACATGCTATACTATGACTTTTTTCGACATACTATACTATGACTTTTTAATGATTTTTTTCAGCATGCTATACTATGACTATTTTCAACATGCAATACTATGACTTTTCAACATACTATACTATGAAATTTTTCAACATGCTATACTATGACTTTTTTCAACATGCTATACTATGACTTTTTAATGACTTTCTTCAACATGCTATACTATGACTTTTTTCAACATGCAATACTATGACTTTTCAACATACTATACTATGACTTTTTTCAACATGCTATACTATGTCTTTTTTCAACATGCAATACTATGACTTTTTAATTACTTTTTTCAACATGCTTTACTATGACTTTTTTATGATGTTTTTGACATGACATTTTTCGACATACTATGACTTTTAAAAAAAAATTCACATACTATTGTATGACTTTTTCATGAATGTTTTTGACATACAACACTTTTTAACAAACTATACTATGACTTTTCTATCACTTTTTTCAACATGCTATACTATGACTTTTTTATGATTTTTTTCGACAGGCTATACTATGACTTTTTTCAACATACTATACCATGACTGTTTAATGACTTTCTTCAACATGCTATACTATGACTTTTTTCAACATACTATACTATGACTTTTTTCAACATGCAATACTATGACATTTTTCAACATACTATACTATGACTTTTTTCAACATGCTATACTATGACTTTTTTATGACTTTTTTCAACATGCTATACAATTACTTTTTTCAACATACTAAACTATGACCTTTTTATGACTTTTTTCAACATGCTATACTATGACTTTTTTATGACTTTTTTCGACATACTATACTATGACTTTTTTATGACTTTTTTCGACATGCTATACTATGACTTTTTTCGACATACTATACTATGACTTTTTAATGATTTTTTCAACATGCTATACTATGACTTTTTTTGACATACTATACTATGATTTTTTTGACTTTTTCCAACATGCTATACTATGACTTTTTTCAACATACTATACTATGACTTTTTTAAACATGCTATACTATGACTTTTTAATGATTTTTTTCAGCATGCTATACTATGACTTTTCAACATACTATACTATGACTTTTTTCAACATGCTATACTATGACTTTTTTCAACATGCTATACTATGACTTTTTTATGATTTTTTTCAACATGCTATACTATGACTTTTTTCGACATACTATACTATGACTTTTTAATGATTTTTTTCAGCATGCTATACTATGACTATTTTCAACATGCAATACTATGACTTTTCAACATACTATACTATGACTTTTTTCAACATGCTATACTATGACTTTTTTCAACATGCTATACTATGACTTTTTAATTACTTTTTCAACATGCTATACTATGACTTTTTCGACATACTATACTATGACTTTTTTATGACTTTTTTCAACATACTATACTATGACTTTTTTATGACTTTTTTCAACATACTATACTATGACTTTTTTATGATTTTTTCAACATGCTATACTATGACTATTTTCAACATGCAATACTATGACATTTTTCAACATACTATACTATGACTTTTTTCAACATGCTATACTATGACTTTTTTATGACTTTTTTCAACATGCGATACTATTACTTTTTTATGACTTTTTTCAACATGCTATACAATGACTTTTTTCAACATACTAAACTATGACCTTTTTATGACTTTTTTCAACATGCTATACTATGACTTTTTTATGACTTTTTTCGACATACTATACTATGACTTTTTTATGACTTTTTTCGACATACTATACTATGACTTTTTTATGATTTTTTCAACATGCTATACTATGACTATTTTCAACATGCAATACTATGACATTTTTCAACATACTATACTATGACTTTTTTCAACATACTATACTATGACTTTTTTATGAATTTTTTCAACATGCTATACTATGACTTTTTTATCATTTTTTTCAACATGCTATACTATGACTTTTTCCGACATACTATACTATGACTTTTTTATGACTTTTTCCGACATACTATACTATGACTTTTTTATGATTTTTTTCAACATGCTATACTATGACATTTTTCAACATACTATACTATGACTTTTTTATTATTTTTTTCAACATGCTATACTATGACTTTTTTCGACATACTATACTATGACTTTTTTATGACTTTTTCCGACATACTATACTATGACTTTTTTATGATTTTTTTCAACATGCTATACTATGAATTTTTTCGACATACTATACTATGACTTTTTTATGATTTTTTTCAGCATGCTATACTATGACTATTTTCAACATGCAATACTATGACTTTTCAACATACTATACTATGAAATTTTTCAACATGCTATACTATGACTTTTTTCAACATGCTATACTATGACTTTTTAATTACTTTTTTCAACATGCTATACTATGACTTTTTTCAACATGCAATACTATGACTTTTCAACATACTATACTATGACTTTTTTCAACATGCTATACTATGACTTTTTTCAACATGCTATACTATGACTTTTTAATTACTTTTTTCAACATGCTTTACTATGACTTTTTTATGATGTTTTTGACATGACATTTTTCGACATACTATGACTTTTAAAAAAAAAATTCACATACTATTGTATGACTTTTTCATGAATGTTTTTGACATACAACACTTTTTAACAAACTATACTATGACTTTTCTATCACTTTTTTCAACATGCTATACTATGACTTTTTTATGATTTTTTTCGACAGGCTATACTATGACTTTTTTTCGACATACTATACTATGACTGTTTAATGACTTTTTTCAACATGCTATACTATGACTTTTTTCAACATACTATACTATGACTATTTTCAACATGCAATACTATGACATTTTTCAACATACTATACAATGACTTTTTTCAACATACTATACTATGACTTTTTTGACTTTTTTCGACATACTATACTATGACTATTTTCAACATACTATACTATGACTTTTTTATGACTTTTTTCGACATACTATACTATGACTTCTTGATGACTTTTTTCGACATACTATACTATGACTTTTTTCAACATACTATACTATGACTTTTTTATGACTTTTTTCGACATACTATACTATGACTGTTTAATGACTTTTTTCAACATACTATACTATGACTTTTTTATGACTTTTTTCGACATACTATACTATGACTTTTTTATGATTTTTTTCAACATGCTATACTATGACTTTTTTCGACATACTATACTATGACTTTTTAATGACTTTTTTCAACATGCTATACTATGACTATTTTCAACATGCAATACTATGACTTTTCAACATACTATACTATGACTTTTTTCAACATGCTATACTATGACTTTTTTATGACTTTTTTCGACATGCTATACTATGACTTTTTTATGATTTTTTCAACATGCTATACTATGACTATTTTCAACATGCAATACTATGACATTTTTCAACATACTATACTATGACTTTTTTCAACATGCTATACTATGACTTTTTTATGACTTTTTTCAACATGCGATACAATTACTTTTTTCAACATACTAAACTATGACCTTTTTATGACTTTTTCAACATGCTATACTATGACTTTCTTATGACTTTTTTTCGACATACTATACTATGACTTTTTAATGATTTTTTCAACATGCTATACTATGACTTTTTTCAACATGCAATACTATGACATTTTTCAACATACTATACTATGACTTTTTTCAACATGCTATACTATGACTTTTTTATGACTTTTTTCGACATGCTAAACTATGACCTTTTCATGACTTTTTTCGACATACTATACTATGACTTTTTGATGACTTTTTTCAACATACTATACCATGACTGTTTAATGACTTTTTTCAACATGCTATACTATGACTTTTTTCGACATACTATACTATGACTTTTTTATGATTTTTTTCAACATGCTATACTATGACTTTTTTATGATTTTTTTCAACATGCTATACTATGACTTTTTTCGACATACTATACTATGACTTTTTTATGACTTTTTTCGACATACTATACTATGACTTTTTTATGATTTTTTTCAAAATGCTACACTATGACTTTTTCCGACATACTATACTTTGACTTTTTTATGATTTTTTTCAACATGCTATACTAAGACTTTTTTATGATTTTTTTCAACATGCTATACTATGACTTTTTTCGACATACTATACTATGACTTTTTTATGACTTTTTCCGACATACTATACTATGACTTTTTTATGATTTTTTTCAACATGCTATACTATGACTTTTTTCGACATACTATACTATGACTTTTTAATGATTTTTTTCAGCATGCTATACTATGACTATTTTCAACATGCAATACTATGACTTTTCAACATACTATACTATGACTTTTTTCAACATGCTATACTATGACTTTTTTCAACATGCAATACTATGACTTTTTAATTACTTTTTTCAACATGCTTTACTATGACTTTTTTATGATGTTTTTGACATGACATTTTTCGACATACTATGACTTTTTAAAAAAAAAAAATTCACATACTATTGTATGACTTTTTCATGAATGTTTTTGACATACAACATTTTTTAACAAACTGTACTATGACTTTTCTATCACTTTTTTCAACATGCTATACTATGACTTTTTTATGATTTTTTCGACAGGCTATACTATGACTTTTTTCGACATACTATACTATGACTTTTTGATGACTTTTTTCAACATACTATACCATGACTGTTTAATGACTTTTTTCAACATGCTATACTATGACTTTTTTCAACATACTATACTATGACTTTTTTATGACTTTTTTCAACATGCTATACTATGACTATTTTCAACACACTATACTATGACTTTTTATGACTTTTTTCGACACACTATACTATGACTTTTTTATGACTTTTTTCGACATGCTATACTATGACTTTTTTCGACATACTATACTATGACTTTTTAATGATTTTTTTCAGCATGCTATACTATGACTATTTTCAACATGCTATACTATGACTTTTTTCAACATGCTATACTATGACTTTTTTCGACATACTATACTATGACTGTTTAATGACTTTTTCAGCATGCTATACTATGACTATTTTCAACATGCTATACTATGACTATTTTCAACATGCAATACTATGACTTTTTTCAACATGCTATACTATGACTTTTTTCAACATGCAATACTATGACTTTTTAATTACTTTTTTCAACATGCTTTACTATGACTATTTTCAACATGCAATACTATGACTTTTCAACATACTATACTATGACTTTTTTCAACATGCTATACTATGTCTTTTTTCAACATGCTATACTATGACTTTTTAATTACTTTTTTCAACATGCTATACGATGACTTTTTTCAACATGCAATACTATGACATTTTTCAACATACTATACTATGACTTTTTTCAACATGCTATACTATGACTTTTTTCAACATGCAATACTATGACTTTTTAATTACTTTTTTCAACATGCTTTACTATGACTTTTTTATGATGTTTTTGACAAGACATTTTTCAACATACTATGACTTTTTAAAAAAAAATTCACATACTATTGTATGACTTTTTCATGAATGTTTTTGACATACAACATTTTTTAACAAACTGTACTATGACTTTTCTATCACTTTTTTCAACATGCTATACTATGACTTTTTTATGATTTTTTTCGACAGGCTATACTATGACTTTTTTCGACATACTATACTATGACTTTTTGATGACTTTTTTCAACATACTATACCATGACTGTTTAATGACTTTTTTCAACATGCTATACTATGACTTTTTTCAACATACTATACTATGACTTTTTTATGACTTTTTTCAACATGCTATACTATGACTATTTTCAACACACTATACTATGACTTTTTATGACTTTTTTCGACACACTATACTATGACCTTTTTATGACTTTTTTCGACATGCTATACTATGACTTTTTTCGACATACTATACTATGACTGTTTAATGACTTTTTTCAGCTTGCTATACTATGACTATTTTCAACATGCAATACTATGACTTTTTTCAACATGCTATACTATGACTTTTTTCAACATGCAATACTATGACATTTTTCAACATACTATACTATGACTTTTTTCAACATGCTATACTATGACTTTTTTATGACTTTTTTCAACATGCTATACATTGACTTTTTTCAACATACTAAACTATGACCTTTTTATGACTTTTTTCAACATGCTATACTATTACTTTTTGATGACTTTTTTCAACATACTATACCATGACTGTTTAATGACTTTTTTCAACATGCTATACTATGACTTTTTTCGACATACTATACTATGACTTTTTTATGATTTTTTTCAACATACTATACTATTACTTTTTTATGACTTTTTTCAACATACTATACCATGACTTTTTTATTATTTTTTTCAACATGCTATACTATGACTTTTTCCGACATACTATACTTTGACTTTTTTATTATTTTTTTCAACATGCTATACTAAGACTTTTTTATGATTTTTTTCAACATACTATACTATGACTTTTTTATGACTTTTTTCGACATACTATACTATGACTTTTTAATGATTTTTTTCAGCATGCTATACTATGACTATTTTCAACATGCAATACTATGACTTTTCAACATACTATACTATGACTTTTTTCAACATGCTATACTATGACTTTTTTCAACATGCAATACTATGACTTTTTAATTACTTTTTTCAACATGCTATACTATGACTATTTTCAACATGCAATACTATGACTTTTCAACATACTATACTATGACTTTTTTCAACAAGCTATACTATGACTTTTTTCAACATGCTATACTATGACTTTTTAATTACTTTTTTCAACATGCTTTACTATGACTTTTTTATGATTTTTTTCGACAGGCTATACTATGACTTTTTTCAACATGCAATACTATGACTTTTTTCGACATGCTATACTATGACTTTTTTATGACTTTTTTCAACATGCGATACAATTACTTTTTTCAACATACTAAACTATGACCTTTTTATGACTTTTTTCAACATGCTATACTATGACTTTTTTTATAACTTTTTTCAACATACTATACCATGACTGTTTAATGACTTTCTTCAACATGCTATACTATGACTTTTTTCAACATACTATACTATGACTTTTTTATGACTTTTTTCGACATGTTATACTCTGACTATTTTCAACATGCAATACTATGACATTTTTCAACATACTATACTATGACTTTTTTATGACTTTTTTCAACATGCTATACAATTACTTTTTTCAACATACTAAACTATGACCTTTTTATGACTTTTTTCAACATGCTATACTATGACTTTTTTATGACTTTTTTCAACATGCTATACTATGACTTTTTTATGACTTTTTTCAACATGCGATACAATTACTTTTTTCAACATACTAAACTATGACCTTTTTATGACTTTTTTCAACATGCTATACTATGACTTTTTTATGACTTTTTTCGACATACTATACTATGACTTTTTGATGACTTTTTTCAACCTACTATACTATGACTTTTTTCAACATACCATACCATGACTTTTTTTTCGACATACTATACTATGAATTTTTTCTGACTTTTTTTTACATACTATACTATGTCTTTTTTAGGATTTTTCAACATAAAAAAAAATTACATACTATTGTATGACTTTTTCATGAATGTTTTTGACATATGACATTATTCGACATACTATACTATGACTTTTTTCGACATACTATCCTTTGACTTTTTTATGGCTTTTTTCAGCGTACTATACTGACTTTTTCAACATGCTATACTATGACTATTTTCAACATGCAATACTATGACTTTTCAACATACTATACTATGACTTTTTTCAACATACTATACTATGACTTTTTCAACATACTATACTATGACTTTTTTATGACTTTTTTCGACATACTATACTATGACTTTTTGATGACTTTTTTCAACATACCATACCATGACTGTTTAATGACTTTTTTCAACACACTATACTATGACTTTTTGATGATTTTTTCAACATACTAAACTATGACTTTTTTATGACTTTTTTCGATATACTATACTATGACTTTTTGATGACTTTTTCAACATACTATACTATGACTTTTTGATGACTTTTTTCAACATACTATACTATGACTGTTTAATGACTTTTTTCAGCATGCTATACTATGACTATTTTCAACATGCTATACTATGACTATTTTCAACATACAATACTATGACTTTTTCAACATGCCATACTATGACTTTTTTCAACATACTATACTATGACTTTTTAATTACTTTTTTCAACATACTTTACTATGACTTTTTCAACATGCAATACTATGACTTTTCAACATACTATACTATGACTTTTTTCAACATGCTATACTATGACTTTTTTCAACATGCTATACTATGACTTTTTAATGACTTTCTTCAACATGCTATACTATGACTTTTTTCAACATGCAATACTATGACTTTTCAACATGACTATACTATGACTTTTTTCAACATGCTATACTATGACTTTTTTCAACATGCTATACTATGACTTTTTAATTACTTTTTTCAACATGCTATACTATGACTTTTTTATGATGTTTTTGACAAGACATTTTTCAACATACTATGACTTTTTAAAAAAAATTCACATACTATTGTATGACTTTTTCATGAATGTTTTTGACATACAACATTTTTTAACAAACTGTACTATGACTTTTCTATCACTTTTTTCAACATACTATACTATGACTTTTTTATGACTTTTTTCGACATGCTATACTATGACTTTTTTCAACATACTATACTATGACTTTTTGATGACTTTTTTCAACATACTATACCATGACTGTTTAATGACTTTCTTCAACATGCTATACTATGACTTTTTTCAACATACTATACCATGACTTTTTTATGACTTTTTTCAACATGCTATACTATGACTATTTTCAACACACTATACTATGACTTTTTATGACTTTTTTCGACATACTATACTATGACTTTTTTATGACTTTTTTCGACATGCTATACTATGACTTTTTTCGACATACTATACTATGACTTTTTAATGACTTTTTTCAGCTTACTATACTATGACTATTTTTCAACATGCAATACTATGACTTTTTTCGACATGCTATACTATGACTATTTTCAACATGCAATACTATGACTTTTTCAACATGCAATACTATGACTTTTCAAAATACTATACTATGACTTTTTCAACATGCTATACTATGACTTTTTTCAACATGCTATACTATGACTTTTTAATTACTTTTTCAACATGCTATACTATGACTATTTTCAACATGCAATACTATGACTTTTCAACATACTATACTATGACTTTTTTCAACATGCTATACTATGACTTTTTTCAACATGCTATACTATGACTTTTTAATTACTTTTTTCAACATGCTTTACTATGACTTTTTTATGACTTTTTTTCGACAGGCTATACTATGACTTTTTTCAACATGCAATACTATGACTTTTTTTCTACATGCTATACTATGACTTTTTATGACTTTTTCAACATGCTATACAATTACTTTTTTCAACATACTAAACTATGACCTTTTCATGACTTTTTTCAACATGCTATACTATGACTTTTTTATGACTTTTTTCAACATACTATACCATGACTGTTTAATGACTTTTTTCAACATGCTATACTATGACTTTTTTCAACATACTATACTATGACTTTTTTATGACTTTTTTCAACATGCTATACTATGACTTTTTTCAACATGCAATACTATGACATTTTTCAACATACTATACTATGACTTTTTTATGACTTTTTTCAACATGCTATACAATTACTTTTTTCAACATACTAAACTATGACCTTTTTTATGACTTTTTTCAACATACTATACTATGACTTTTTTATGACTTTTTCAACATGCTATACTATGACTTTTTTCAACATGCTATACAATTACTTTTTTCAACATACTATACTATGACTTTTTTATGACTTTTTTTTCAACATGCTATACTATGACTTTTTTATGACTTTTTTCAACATACTATACTATGACTTTTTGATGACTTTTTTCAACATACTATACTATGACTTTTTTCAACATGACTTTTTCAACATGACTTTTTCAACATGACTATGACTTTTTTCAACATACTATACTATGACTTTTTTATGACTTTTTACTATGACTTTTTTCAACATACATACTATACTATGACTTTTTTATGACTTTTTTCAACATACCATACTATGACTTTTTTCAACATGCTATACTATGACTTTTTTCAACATACTATACTTTTTCATGACTGTTTTATGACTTTTTTCAACATGCTATACTATGACTTTTTTCAACATATGACATTATGACTTTTTTCGACATACTATACTATGACTTTTTTATGACTTTTTTCAGCATACTATACTATGACTTTTTCAACATACTATACTATGACTTTTTTCAACATACTATACTATGACTTTTTTCAACATGCTATACTATGACTTTTTTCGATTATACAACATGCTATACTATGACTTTTTTATGACTTTTTCAACATACTATACTATGACTTTTTGATGACTTTTTTCAACATACTATACTATGACTTTTTCAACATGCTATACTATGACTTTTTTAACATACTATACTATGACATTATGACTTTTTTCGACATACTATACTATGACTTTTTGATGACTTTTTCAACATACTATACTATGACTTGACTTTTTCAACATGCTATACTATGACTTTTTTCAACATACTATACTATGACTTTTTTATGACAACATACTATACTATGACTTTTTATGACTTTTTTTCAACATGCTATACTATGACTTTTTCAACATACTATACTATGACTTTTTTATGACTTTTTCAACATGCTATACTATGACTGACTTTTTTCAACATACTATACTATGACTTTTTGATGACTTTTTCAACATACTATACTATGACTTTTTAATGACTTTTTTCAACATACCATGACTGTTTTAATGACTTTTTCAACATGACTTTTTTATGACTTTTTTCGACATTTTTTTAAACATACTATACTATGACTTTTATGACTTTTTCAACATGATACTATGACTTTTTTCAACATACTATTATTTTTTGATGACAATACTATACTATGACTATTTTATGACTTTTTTCAACATACTATACTATGACTTTTTGATGACTTTTTTCAACATACTATACTATGACTGTTTAATGACTTTTTTCAACATACTATACTATGACTTTTTTCATACTATACTATGACTTTTTTGACTTTTTTCAACATACTATACTATGACTATTTTTCAACAACATGCAACATACTATACTATGACTTTTCAATACTATACTATGACTTTTTTCAACATACTATACAATGACTTTTCAACATGCTATACTATGACTTTTTCAACTTTTTCAACATGCTATACTATGACTTTTTACTATACTATGACTTTTTTGACTATTTTATGATTTTTTTCAACATGCTATACTATGACTTTTTTCAACATACTGTACTATGACTTTTTTCGACATACTATACTATGACTTTTTGATGACTTTTTCAACATACCATACCATGACTGTTTAATGACTTTTTTCAACACACTATACTATGACTTTTTGATGATTTTTTTCAACATACTATACTATGACTTTTTTATGACTTTTTTCGACATACTATACTATGACTTTTTGATGACTTTTTCAACGTACTATACCATGACTGTTTAATGACTTTTTCAACATGCTATACTATGACTTTTTTCAACATGCTATACTATGACTTTTTTCAACATACTATAGTATGACTTTTTTCAACATGCTATACTATGACTTTTTTCAACATGCTATACTATGACTGTTTAATGACTTTTTTTTCGACATACTATACTATGAATTTTTTCTGACTTTTTTTTTACATACTATACTATGTCTTTTTTTATGATTTTTCAACATACCATACTATGACTTTTTAAAAAAATTTTTACATACTATTGTATGACTCTTTCATGAATGTTTTTGACATATGACATTATTCGACATACTTTACTATGACTTTTTTCGACATACTATCCTTTGACTTTTTTATGGCTTTTTTCAGCGTACTATACTGACTTTTTTCTTCAAACTATTCTATGATTTTTCATGACTTTCTTCGACATACTATACTATGAGTTTTTTACATAATATACTATGACTTTTTTTTTTTTTTTTTTTACATACTATACTATCACTCTTTCATGAATGTTTTTGACATGACATTTTTCGACATACTATGACTTTTTAAAAAAAAAATTCACATACTATTGTATGACTTTTTCATGAATGTTTTTGACATACATTTTTTAACAAACTATACTATGACTTTTCTATCACTTTTTTCGACATACTATACTATGACTTTTTGATGACTTTTTTCGACATACTATACTATGACTTTTTGATGACTTTTTTCAACATACCATACTATGACTGTTTAATGACTTTTTTCAACACACTATACTATGACTTTTTGATGATTTTTTCAACATACTATACTATGACTTTTTTATGACTTTTTTCGACATACTATACTATGACTTTTTGATGACTTTTTCAACATACTATACTATGACTTTTTGATGACTTTTTTCAACGTACTATACCATGACTGTTTAATGACTTTTTTTCAACATACCATACTATGACTTTTTTTTTAAAAATTTACATACTATTGTATGACTTTTTCATGAATGTTTTTGACATATGACATTATTCGACATACTATACTATGACTTTTTTCGACATACTATCCTTTGACTTTTTTATGGCTTTTTCAGCGTACTTTACTGACTATTTTCAACATGCAATACTATGACTTTTTTGACATACTATACTGACTTTTT
>NW_026547609.1:0-570 GCF_027596085.1 Anoplopoma fimbria | reverse complement strand
TCAACATGCTATACTATGACTTTTTGATGACTTTTTTCGACATACTATACTATGACTTTTTAAGATTTTTTCAACATACTATACTATGTCCTTTTTCAACATACTATACAATGACTTTTTGAATACTTTTTTTTCAACATACTATACCATGACTTTTTTATGACTTTTTTCGACATACTATACTATGACTTTTTAAAGATTTTTTTCAACATGCTATACTATGACTTTTTGAATACTTTTTCAACATACTATACCATGACTGTTTAATGACTTTTTCAACATGCTATACTTATGACTTTTTTCGACATACTATACTATGACTTTTTTTTCAACATGCTATACTATGACTTTTTGATGACTTTTTCGACATACTATACTATGACTTTTTAAGACCTTTTTATACTATGACTTTTTGATGTCTTTTTCAACATACTATACAATGACTGAATACTTTTTCAACATACTATACCATGACTTTTTTATGACTTTTTTTCGACATACTATACTATGACTTTTTAAAGATTTTTTTCAACATGCTATACTATGACTTTTTGAATACTTTTTTCAACA
>NW_026547608.1:0-568 GCF_027596085.1 Anoplopoma fimbria | reverse complement strand
ACGCCGACGCCCTGTCACGTCGGGATGCCTGTCTGGGTGGGTTCCCCAGAGACCAGGGGCTTGAGCAAACGAGGGGGAGTGTGGCATCCCGCCCCTGAAGCCTCGGCCTGAACGGTCCCGTGGGACCGTGAAGGACGGGGTGTACCACCCCACCCACCAGCCGGCGACGGAGAGCACCGGGTCCTTCCCCCAATCAGCGGGATGGGGAACACCTGGCGGCTGGGAGGAGGAAGGCCCGGAGCCACTATAAGAGAGGCAGAGACACGCATGGAGCGAGGAGGCAGAGACATGCATGGACTGCAGAGGCTTGAGGCTCACGGAGACCCAAGCGTACCCTTGTCCTGTCTAGATATTGAAATAAACGCCGAAGTCGGCTTAAACCTACCATTGCCACGTGTTTTCTCTGAACCCCGGCGGCTTCTTCTAGTCCCTGACACCACAGTAGCTAAAGTTTGTCGGTCGCTGGAAACAGAGGACGCCATTGTGGACTGAAGGACTGTTGGTTTGTGTTTCTGATGAGTGACCTGCCGTCACCTCGCTGTCGTCTGGTTTTTCTTCTGTTGGACAA
>NW_026547607.1:0-2738 GCF_027596085.1 Anoplopoma fimbria | reverse complement strand
GTTAGGGTTATGTCTACTTTTTTATGTTCAACAAAAACATTATCATTAAAACAGTGGCTTAAAAACAATCTCTGCAGGCTGAGAGTTGGAATTAACCTCAGGTGTGCGTAATGTGTCACTAGAAGCCTGTCAGTCCAACGAGGTATGACTCAGCACCTAATATGCAACAGTGGGAACTTCCACACGCCCTAGTGTTTCACATGTGCAGCAATCCATCGCCAATACAATCCAGTCCTGGGTTAGCATAGTGTGTATAGTGTGCTGCAGAAATGAGTCCATTAACATGTAAATGAGTTAGATTTTTTTACTTCAATTCTCTTGTCTTGGAGGTCATGTTTTTTTTATGGGTTAGGTGAACGGCTGTGTTTAAAACAAGCCAAAGAGATTTTAGCAATTTGTTCTACGATATATAATACGTCAGTAAATACCACTCCAGTGAATTTTGAGGCTTTTTCGTGGTCCAAAAAGTCTGAATGACACTATTAAACAACATTTGGCCGATTTACTTCCGCTTTGGCTGCAGCATCATTGTGTACAGTGTGGTGCTCATGCTACTGTGATGTAGTTTGTGATAAATTATACTAACAATTAAGAATGATTTATTTCAACAAATTACTCTTTTTTTTATATTTTTTATTTGCTTCTTGCCTCTCAAAAATAGAGGTGGATTACACTGCTCTATTTTGCATTCTGATAAGTACTCCAGATAACAGAATGTATGTGCATAAGCACAGAAAAAGTGAGCATGGAATCAGAGGCATCTGGTCCGAGTTCATCAGTTTAGTGGATTTTGCATTTTCTTGCCCTGCTATTGTACCACACTTGAAGGTACCACACTTGAAAAAAACACTTGAAAAAAGGTAATTAAAGCATATAATTATATGCTTTAATTGCCTTTTTTATTTATGATGTGAAATGCTGCCCGCAATTTTCTGGGAGTTTGTGGATTGACATTTCACATTGTACCTTCAAGTGTGGTTGGGCCATTTTATGATGAACCACACTAGAGTTTGCATTGAATCTGGGGTATCCATAGTAGAATTTGACCAGCAGTGTTTTTACATAGCAAACACAACACCACTCTTTACAATAAAGTGTGACCATACCCGTAAATTACCATGCAACATGTTTGTATATTCTGCAAGTCATGTTTACATTTTACTGCTATCTATGTTTCAATAGGTGGCTGTAGTTGTGACTGAACCAGATTCAGAGGAGCTGGAGGACATCGCCACCCCACCCACTGAGCCCCAGGTGGAGCCAATAGAAGCTGTGACAACAGAGCCGTGAACTCAGCGCACACTGCTCCCTGTGGTGTTATGTCATGTCAGTCATGTCAGAGTTTAAATATGGATGACACCTGAGAAAAACTATTCCTGTCAGACCCATGGAGGTCATTAAGATTTGGACAATTATAACGTGACAACAAAACTGCTGGTGGTAGTAATCGGAGAAAAATAAATGTAAGTGTCTCAACTAGTTGTCAAAGGTAGTCATCCTGTCCTTTGTCTTCTGGCATGACATGAACACAGAATGAGTATTAGCAATTCTGCACCTACAGTACAGTATGTTGTGTTCATGATATGGATCAGTAATGTAATGTTCATGTATTCCTCAAATAATAATATCACTAAGTATAGAGAAATATAAATATAGAGAAATAAAAATAACACAGACAGACAACCAGAGTCTCAGCTTTGAAAGCAGTGGGAAGGCTAAGATCTTCGTCAGCAAGAGTATGTAGTAGGATATATTCACGTGTCTAAGAGTCGATGCACATTTTGTGTTTATTCGAAAGTGAAGGCAGTTTTACTATTTAACTTTGAACTATTTTGCCTCAAACATATTTTACTGTTGAAATAAGATTGTGTTTTTGTTGTGTAGTTATAAAACTAACTACTTTTTTTGTATTTATGCTATTTAAAACTGGTCTTAATGCCATTTCAGAATTAACGGATGAAAGATTATTAAAGCAGCCGATCTACTGTATAGTGTCAATTTATTGCTGGTTCTAATATTTTAGAGCTGTTATTCTGATTCAAACTTAAGGAGTATTCTCTGATTCAGTACTTCCAACAAGTGGGGACTCAAAGGGGCAGTAAAGGCTGAAATTTCAGTTTTAGTTCTTGAAGAGTCCATCCATCCATCCATCCATCCATCCATTTTCCGTAACCAGCTTATCCAGTTAAGGGTCGCAGGGTGCTGGAGCCGATCCCAGCTGTCAATGGGCGAAGGCAGGGTTCACCCTGGACAGTTCGCCAGTCTGTCGCAGGGCTGACATATAGAGACAAACAACCATTCACACTCACATTCACACCTACGGGCAATTTAGAGTCTTCAATGCACCTAAGCTGCATGTCTTTGGACTGTGGGAGGAAGCCGGAGAACCCGGAGAGAACCCACGCTGACACGGAGAACATGCAAACTCCACACAGAAGGTTGTCCAGCCCGGGGAATTGAACCCAGGCCCCTCTTGCTGTGAGGCAACAGTGCTAACCACTACACCACCGTGCAGCCCCTTGTAGAGTTGAGCTGCAAAAACACTGTATCCTACATTTCCCATAATGCTAAATAAGCCTTCCCTGCCTTGTAAATAACCGCTTTTTCAAAGATCAGTCACCCTGTTTGTGGCAAAATGCACACTTTGTAAACTAATATTTTGGTTTTATGCATTAAGTCTTGCCTTTGGGTTAGGGTAAAATCACCTTTCCATAGATCCCCCCACGTTGTCTGTCGAC
>NW_026547606.1:0-6174 GCF_027596085.1 Anoplopoma fimbria | reverse complement strand
ATAGTATGTCGTGAAAAGTCATTAAAAAGTCTTAGTATAGTATGTTGAAAAAGTCATAGTATAGTATGTCGAAAAAAGTCATGAAAAAAAGTCATACTATAGTATGTCGAAAAAATCATGAAAAAAGTCATAGTATAGTATGTCGAAAAAGTGATTATTAAGTCATAGTATAGTATGTTGAAAACAGTCATAGTATAGTATGTCGAAAAAGTCATGAAAAAAAGTCATAGTATAGTATGTCGAAAAAAGTGATTATTAATTCATAGTATAGTATGTTGAAAACAGTCATAGTATTGTATGTCGTGAAAAGTCATGAAAAAAAGTCATAGTATAGTATGTCGAAAAAAGTCATAGTATAGTATGTTGAAAAAGTCATAGTATAGTATGTCGAAAAAAGTGATTGTCAAGTCATAGTATAGTATGTCGAAAAGTGATTATTAAGTCATAGTATAGTATGTTGAAAACAGTCATAGTATAGTATGTCGTGAAAAGTCATGAAAAAAGTCATAGTATAGTATGTCGAAAAAAGTCATGAAAAAAAGTCATAGTATAGTATGTCGAAAAAAGTGATTATTAAGTCATAGTATAGTATGTTGAAAAAGTCATAGTATAGTATGTCGAAAAAAGTCATGAAAAAAGTCATAGTATAGTATGTTGAAAAAAGTTATAGTATAGTATGTCGAAAAAAGTCATGAAAAAAAGTCATAGGATAGTATGTTGAAAAAAGTCATGAAAAGTCATAGTATAGTATGCCGAAAAAAGTGATTGTCAAGTCATAGTATAGTATGTCGAAAAAAGTGATTATTAAGTCATAGTATAGTATGTTGAAAAAGTCATAGTATAGTATAGTATGAAAAGTCATGAAAAAAGTCATAGTATAGTATGTCGAAAAAGTCATGAAAAAAAAGTCATAGTATAGTATGTCGAAAAAAGTGATTATTAAGTCATAGTATAGTATGTCGAAAAAGTCATAGTATAGTATGTCGAAAAAAAAAAGTCATGAAAAAAAGTCATAGTATAGTATGTTGAAAACAGTCATAGTATAAAAAAAAGTCATAGTATAGTATGTCGAAAAAAATGATTAAGTCATAGTATAGTATGTCGAAAAAGTGATTATTAAGTCATAGTATAGTATGTTGAAAAAAGTCATAGTATAGTATGTCGAAAAAAGTCATGAAAAAAAGTCATAGTATAGTATGTCGAAAAAAGTCATAGTATAGTATGTTGAAAAAGTCATAGTATAGTATGTCGTGAAAAGTCATTAAAAAAGTCATAGTATAGTATGTCGAAAAAAGTCATAGTATAGTATGTCGAAAAAAGTCATAAAAAGTCATAGTATGTCGAAAAAAGTCATTATTAAGTCATAGTATAGTATGTCGAAAAAAGTGATTATTAAGTCATAGTATAGTATGTTGAAAACAGTCATAGTATAGTATGTCGAAAAAGTCATGAAAAAAGTCATAGTATAGTATGTCGAAAAAAAGTGATTATTAATTCATAGTATAGTATGTTGAAAACAGTCATAGTATAGTATGTCGTGAAAAGTCATGAAAAAAAGTCATAGTATAGTATGTCGAAAAAAGTCATAGTATAGTATAGTATGTCGAAAAGTCATAGTATAGTATGTCGAAAAAAGTGATTAAAAGTCATAGTATAGTATGTCGAAAAAAGTGATTATTAAGTCATAGTATAGTATGTTGAAAACAGTCATAGTATAGTATGTCGTGAAAAGTCATGAAAAAAAGTCATAGTATAGTATGTCGAAAAAATGATGAAAAAAAGTCATAGTATAGTATGTCGAAAAAAGTGATTATTAAGTCATAGTATAGTATGTCGAAAAAGTCATAGTATAGTATGTCGAAAAAAAGTCATTAAAAAAGTCATAGTATAGTATGTTGAAAAAAGTTATAAAAAAGTCATAGTATAGTATGTCGAAAAAAGTCATGAAAAAAAGTCATAGTATAGTATGTTGAAAAAAGTCAAGAAAAGTCATAGTATAGTATGTCAAAAAAGTGATTAAGTCATAGTATAGTATGTCGAAAAAAGTGATTATTAAGTCATAGTATAGTATGTCGAAAAAAAGTCATAGTATAGTATGTCGAAAAAAGTCATGAAAAAAGTCATAGTATAGTATGTCGAAAAAAGTCATGAAAAAAAGTCATAGTATAGTATGTCGAAAAAAGTGATTATCAAGTCATAGTATAGTATGTCGAAAAAAGTGAGTCATAGTATAGTATGTCCGAAAAAAGTCATAGTATAGTATGTCGAAAAAATTAAGTCATGAAAAAAACAGTCATAGTATAGTATGTCGAAAAAAGTGATTATTAAGTCATAGTATAGTATAGAAAACAGTCATAGTATAGTATGTCGAAAAAAGTCATGAAAAAAAGTCATAGTATAGTATGTCGAAAAAAGTGATTGTCAAGTCATATTATGGTATGTCGAAAAAAGTCATGAAAAAAAGTCATAGTATAGTATGTCGAAAAAAGTGATGAAAAAAAGTCATAGTATAGTATGTCGAAAAAAGTCATGAAAAAAGTCATAGTATAGTATGTCGAAAAAAGTGATTATTAATTCATAGGATAGTATGTTGAAAAAAGTCATGAAAAAAGTCATAGTATAGTATATCGAAAAAAGTGATTATTAATTCATAGTATAGTATGTTGAAAACAGTCATAGTATAGTATGTCGTAAAAAGTCATGAAAAAAAGTCATAGTATAGTATGTCGAAAAAAGTGATTATTAAGTCATAGTATAGTATGTTGAAAACCCCAGTCATAGTATAGTATGTGAAAAGTTAGAGTCTGATGGTGTCGAAAAAAGTCATAGCCTGTATAGTATGTGAAAAAAGTGAATGATATAGTAAGTATGTTGAAAACAGTAGTGATAGTAAGTCATTTGAAAAAAGTCTGCTAAATGACTGTAATGTAATGTAATGTGAAAAGTCATGAAAAAAAGTCATAGGATAGTATGTTGAAAAAATGTTGAAAAAAAAAAAGTCATAGTATAGTATGTCGAAAAAAGTCATGAAAAAAAGTCATAGTATAGTATGTCGAAAAAAGTGATTATTAAGTCATAGTATAGTATGTTGAAAACAGTCATAGTATAGTATGTCGAAAAGTCATTAAAAAAGTCATAGTATAGTATGTCGAAAAAATGATGAAAAAAAGTCATAGTATAGTATGTCGAAAAAAGTCATGAAAAAAGTCATAGTATAGTATGTCGAAAAAAGTGATTATTAAGTCATAGTATAGTATGTCGAAAAAAGTCATGAAAAAAGTCATAGTATAGTATGTCAAAAAGTGATTAAAGTCATAGTATAGTATGTCGAAAAAAGTCATGAAAAAAAGTCATAGGATAGTATGTTGAAAAAAGTCATGAAAAGTCATAGTATAGTATATCGAAAAAAGTGATTATCAAGTCATAGTATAGTATGTCGAAAAAAGATATTATCAAGTCATAGTATAGTATGTTGAAAACAGTCATAGTATAGTATGTCGTGAAAAGTCATGAAAAAAAGTCATAGTATAGTATGTCGAAAAAAGTCATGAAAAAAGTCATAGTATAGTATGTCGAAAAAAGTCATGAAAAAAAGTCATAGTATAGTATGTCGAAAAAAGTGATTATTAAGTCATAGTATAGTATGTTGAAAACAGTCATAGTATAGTATGTCGAGAAAAGTCATTAAAAAAGTCATAGTATAGTATGTCGAAAAAAGTCATAGTATAGTATGTCGAAAAAAGTCATGAAAAAAGTCATAGTATAGTATGTCGAAAAAGGTGATTATTAAGTCATAGTATAGTATGTCGAAAAAAGTCATAGTATAGTATGTCGAAAAAAGTCATGAAAAAAGTCATAGTATAGTATGTTGAAAAAAGTCATAGTATAGTATGTTGAAAAAAGTCATGAAAAAAAGTCATAGGATAGTATGTTGAAAAAAGTCATAGTATAGTATAGTCGAAAAAAAGTGATTAAAAGTCATAGTATAGTATGCCGAAAAAAGTCATAGTATAGTATGTCGAAAAAAGTCATGAAAAAAGTCATAGTATAGTATGTCGAAAAAAGTGATTATTAAGTCATAGTATAGTATGTTGAAAACAGTCATAGTATAGTATGTCGAAAAAAGTCATGAAAAAAAGTCATAGTATAGTATGTCGAAAAAAAGTCATAGTATAGTATGTTGAAAACAGTCATAGTATAGTATGTCGAAAAAAGTGATTGTCAAGTCATATTACGGTATGTCGAAAAAAGTCATGAAAAAAAGTCATACTATAGTATGTCGAAAAAAGTCATGAAAAAAAGTCATAGTATAGTATGTCGAAAAAAGTGATTATTAATTCATAGTATAGTATGTTGAAAACAGTCATAGTATATGTCATGAAAAGTCATGAAAAAAAGTCATAGTATAGTATGTCGAAAAAAGTCATGAAAAAAAGTCATAGTATAGTATGTCGAAAAAAGTCATGAAAAAAGTCATAGTATAGTAAGTCGAAAAAAGTCATAGTATAGTATAGTATAGTATGTCGTGAAAAGTCATGAAAAAAAGTCATAGTATAGTATGTCGAAAAAAGTCATGAAAAAAAGTCATAGTATAGTATGTCGAAAAGTGATTATTAAGTCATAGTATAGTATGTTGAAAAGTCAGTCATAGTATAGTATGTATGAAAAAAGTCATAGTGTATGTTGAAAAAAGTCATAGTATAGTATGTCATGAAAAAAAGTCATAGTATAGTATGTAAAAAAGTGATTAAAGTCATAGTATAGTATGTTGAAAACAGTCATAGTATAGTATGTCGTAAAAAGTCATGAAAAAAAGTCATAGTATAGTATGTCGAAAAAAGTGATTATTAAGTCATAGTATAGTATGTTGAAAACAGTCATAGTATAGTATGTCGAAAAAAGTGATTGTCAAGTCATATTACGGTATGCCGAAAAAAGTGATTATTAAGTCATAGTATAGTATGTTGAAAACAGTCATAGTATAGTATGTCGTGAAAAGTCATGAAAAAAGTCATAGTATAGTATGTCGAAAAAAGTCATGAAAAAAAGTCATAGTATAGTATGTCGAAAAAAGTGATTATTAAGTCATAGTATAGTATGTCGAAAAAAGTGATAGTATACTATGTCGAATAAAAAGTCATGAAAAAAGTCATAGTATAGTATGTTGAAAAAAGTTATAGTATAGTATGTTGAAAAAAGTCATGAAAAAAAGTCATAGGATAGTATGTTGAAAAAAGTCATGAAAAGTCATAGTATAGTATATCGAAAAAAGTGATTATTAAGTCATAGTATAGTATGTAAAAAGTCATGAAAACAGTCATAGTATAGTATGTCGAAAAAAGTCATAGTATAGTATGTAAAAAAGTCATAAAAAAAAAGTATAGTATAGTATGTTGAAAAAAGTGATTATTAAGTCATAGTATAGTATGTTGAAAACAGTCATAGTATAGTATGTCGAAAAAAGTCATGAAAAAAAGTCATAGTATAGTATGTCGAAAAAAAGTCATAGTATAGTATGTTGAAAACAGTCATAGTATAGTATGTCGAAAAAAGTGATTATCAAGTCATAGTATAGTATGTCGAAAAAATTCATGAAAAAAAGTCATAGTATAGTATGTCGAAAAAAAGTCATAGTATAGTATGTCGAAAAAAGTGATTATTAAGTCATAGTATAGTATGTTGAAAACAGTCATAGTATAGTATGTCGTGAAAAGTCATGAAAAAAAGTCATAGTATAGTATGTCGAAAAAAGTCATGAAAAAAGTCATAGTATAGTATGTCGAAAAAAGTCATTAAAAAAGTCATAGTATAGTATGTCGAAAAAGTCATGAAAAAAGTCATAGTATAGTATGTCGAAAAAAGTCATGAAAGAAGTCATAGTATAGTATGTCGAAAAAAGTCATGAAAAAAAGTCATAGTATTGTATGTCGAAAAAAGTCATAGTAAAAAAAGTCATAGTAAAAAGTCATGAAAAAAAGTCATAGTATGTCGAAAAAAGTGATTATCAAGTATAGTATGTCGAAAAAAGTCATACTATAGTATGTCGAAAAAAGTGATTAAAAAAGTCATAGTATAGTATGTCGAAAAAAGTTATAGTATAGTATGTCGAAAAAAGTCATGAAAAAAAGTCATAGTATAGTATGTCGAAAAAAGTGATTATTAATTCATAGTATA
>NW_026547605.1:0-6553 GCF_027596085.1 Anoplopoma fimbria | reverse complement strand
TTCATGTAAATGCATCACTTTTAGATGCATTTACAGCTTTTCTGCTGCAAAAAGACGTTTCAGCCTTAAAATACCCCAAAAGTGTCTTTTCTGACAGGAATTCATACTTTACATGAGTTTCTTCAAGTAAGGGCCTCTGGACTCATAATAACAAGTTTCCTTGTGTTTTCATGAAAACATGATACTTTCATCACCTTTAGATGCATTTACAGCTTTTCTGCTGCAAAAAGACGTTTCAGCCTTAAAATACCCCAAAAGTGTCTTTTCTGACAGGAAACCATACTTTACATGAGTTTCTTCAAGTAAGGGCCTCTGGACTCATAATAACAAGTTTCCTTGTGTTTTCATGAAAACATGATACTTTCATCACTTTTAGATGCATTTACAGCTTTTCTGCTGCAAAAAGACGTTTCAGCCTTAAAATACCCCAAAAGTGTCTTTTCTGACAGGAATTCATACTTTACATGAGTTTCTTCAAGTAAGGGCCTCTGGACTCATAATAACAAGTTTCCTTGTGTTTTCATGTAAATGATACATCACTTTTAGATGCATTTACAGCTTTTCTGCTGCAAAAAGACGTTTCAGCCTTAAAATACCCCAAAAGTGTCTTTTCTGACAGGAAACCATACTTTACATGAGTTTCTTCAAGTAAGGGCCTCTGGACTCATAATAACAAGTTTCCTTGTGTTTTCATGAAAACATGATACTTTCATCACTTTTAGATGCATTTACAGCTTTTCTGCTGCAAAAAGACGTTTCAGCCTTAAAATACCCCAAAAGTGTCTTTTCTGACAGGAAACCATACTTTACATGAGTTTCTTCAAGTAAGGGCCTCTGGACTCATAATAACAAGTTTCCTTGTGTTTTCATGAAAACATGATACTTTCATCACCTTTAGATGCATTTACAGCTTTTCTGCTGCAAAAAGACGTTTCAGCCTTAAAATACCCCAAAAGTGTCTTTTCTGACAGGAAACCATACTTTACATGAGTTTCTTCAAGTAAGGGCCTCTGGACTCATAATAACAAGTTTCCTTGTGTTTTCATGAAAATGATACATCACTTTTAGATGCATTTACAGCTTTTCTGCTGCAAAAAGACGTTTCAGCCTTAAAATACCCCAAAAGTGTCTTTTCTGACAGGAAACCATACTTTACATGAGTTTCTTCAAGTAAGGGCCTCTGGACTCATAATAACAAGTTTCCTTGTGTTTTCATGAAAACATGATACTTTCATCACCTTTAGATGCATTTACAGCTTTTCTGCTGCAAAAAGACGTTTCAGCCTTAAAATACCCCAAAAGTGTCTTTTCTGACAGGAATTCATACTTTACATGAGTTTCTTCAAGTAAGGGCCTCTGGACTCATAATAACAAGTTTCCTTGTGTTTTCAGTTGATACTTTCATCACTTTTAGTGTTTTCATTTTCTGAAAACATGATACCCCAAAAGTGTCTTTTCTGACAGGAAACCATACTTTACATGAGTTTCTTCAAGTAAGGGCCTCTGGACTCATAATAACAAGTTTCCTTGTGTTTTCATGAAAACATGATACTTTCATCACCTTTAGATGCATTTACAGCTTTTCTGCTGCAAAAAGACGTTTCAGCCTTAAAATACCCCAAAAGTGTCTTTTCTGACAGGAAACCATACTTTACATGAGTTTCTTCAAGTAAGGGCCTCTGGACTCATAATAACAAGTTTCCTTGTGTTTTCATGAAAACATGATACTTTCATCACCTTTAGATGCATTTACAGCTTTTCTGCTGCAAAAAGACGTTTCAGCCTTAAAATACCCCAAAAGTGTCTTTTCTGACAGGAATTCATACTTTACATGAGTTTCTTCAAGTAAGGGCCTCTGGACTCATAATAACAAGTTTCCTTATGTTTTCATGTAAATGCATCACTTTTAGATGCATTTACAGCTTTTCTGCTGCAAAAAGACGTTTCAGCCTTAAAATACCCCAAAAGTGTCTTTTCTGACAGGAAACCATACTTTACATGAGTTTCTTCAAGTAAGGGCCTCTGGACTCATAATAACAAGTTTCCTTGTGTTTTCATGAAAACATGATACTTTCATCACTTTTAGATGCATTTACAGCTTTTCTGCTGCAAAAAGACGTTTCAGCCTTAAAATACCCCAAAAGTGTCTTTTCTGACAGGAAACCATACTTTACATGAGTTTCTTCAAGTAAGGGCCTCTGGACTCATAATAACAAGTTTCCTTGTGTTTTCATGAAAACATGATACTTTCATCACTTTTAGATGCATTTACAGCTTTTCTGCTGCAAAAAGACGTTTCAGCCTTAAAATACCCCAAAAGTGTCTTTTCTGACAGGAATTCATACTTTACATGAGTTTCTTCAAGTAAGGGCCTCTGGACTCATAATAACAAGTTTCCTTGTGTTTTCATGAAAACATGATACTTTCATCACCTTTAGATGCATTTACAGCTTTTCTGCTGCAAAAAGACGTTTCAGCCTTAAAATACCCCAAAAGTGTCTTTTCTGACAGGAAACCATACTTTACATGAGTTTCTTCAAGTAAGGGCCTCTGGACTCATAATAACAAGTTTCCTTGTGTTTTCATGAAAACATGATACTTTCATCACTTTTAGATGCATTTACAGCTTTTCTGCTGCAAAAAGACGTTTCAGCCTTAAAATACCCCAAAAGTGTCTTTTCTGACAGGAATTCATACTTTACATGAGTTTCTTCAAGTAAGGGCCTCTGGACTCATAATAACAAGTTTCCTTGTGTTTTCATGAAAACATGATACTTTCATCACTTTTAGATGCATTTACAGCTTTTCTGCTGCAAAAAGACGTTTCAGCCTTAAAATACCCCAAAAGTGTCTTTTCTGACAGGAAACCATACTTTACATGAGTTTCTTCAAGTAAGGGCCTCTGGACTCATAATAACAAGTTTCCTTGTGTTTTCATGAAAACATGATACTTTCATCACCTTTAGATGCATTTACAGCTTTTCTGCTGCAAAAAGACGTTTCAGCCTTAAAATACCCCAAAAGTGTCTTTTCTGACAGGAAACCATACTTTACATGAGTTTCTTCAAGTAAGGGCCTCTGGACTCATAATAACAAGTTTCCTTGTGTTTTCATGAAAACATGATACTTTCATCACTTTTAGATGCATTTACAGCTTTTCTGCTGCAAAAAGACGTTTCAGCCTTAAAATACCCCAAAAGTGTCTTTTCTGACAGGAATTCATACTTTACATGAGTTTCTTCAAGTAAGGGCCTCTGGACTCATAATAACAAGTTTCCTTGTGTTTTCGAAAACATGATACTTTCATCACTTTTAGATGCATTTACAGCTTTTCTGCTGCAAAAAGACGTTTCAGCCTTAAAATACCCCAAAAGTGTCTTTTCTGACAGGAATTCATACTTTACATGAGTTTCTTCAAGTAAGGGCCTCTGGACTCATAATAACAAGTTTCCTTGTGTTTTCATGAAAACATGATACTTTCATCACCTTTAGATGCATTTACAGCTTTTCTGCTGCAAAAAGACGTTTCAGCCTTAAAATACCCCAAAAGTGTCTTTTCTGACAGGAAACCATACTTTACATGAGTTTCTTCAAGTAAGGGCCTCTGGACTCATAATAACAAGTTTCCTTGTGTTTTCATGATAAATGCATCACTTTTAGATGCATTTACAGCTTTTCTGCTGCAAAAAGACGTTTCAGCCTTAAAATACCCCAAAAGTGTCTTTTCTGACAGGAAACCATACTTTACATGAGTTTCTTCAAGTAAGGGCCTCTGGACTCATAATAACAAGTTTCCTTGTGTTTTCATGTAAATGCATCACTTTTAGATGCATTTACAGCTTTTCTGCTGCAAAAAGACGTTTCAGCCTTAAAATACCCCAAAAGTGTCTTTTCTGACAGGAATTCATACTTTACATGAGTTTCTTCAAGTAAGGGCCTCTGGACTCATAATAACAAGTTTCCTTGTGTTTTCATGAAAACATGATACTTTCATCACTTTTAGATGCATTTACAGCTTTTCTGCTGCAAAAGACGTTTCAGCCTTAAAATACCCCAAAAGTGTCTTTTCTGACAGGAAACCATACTTTACATGAGTTTCTTCAAGTAAGGGCCTCTGGACTCATAATAACAAGTTTCCTTGTGTTTTCATGAAAACATGATACTTTCATCACTTTTAGATGCATTTACAGCTTTTCTGCTGCAAAAAGACGTTTCAGCCTTAAAATACCCCAAAAGTGTCTTTTCTGACAGGAAACCATACTTTACATGAGTTTCTTCAAGTAAGGGCCTCTGGACTCATAATAACAAGTTTCCTTGTGTTTTCATGAAAACATGATACTTTCATCACTTTTAGATGCATTTACAGCTTTTCTGCTGCAAAAAGACGTTTCAGCCTTAAAATACCCCAAAAGTGTCTTTTCTGACAGGAATTCATACTTTACATGAGTTTCTTCAAGTAAGGGCCTCTGGACTCATAATAACAAGTTTCCTTGTGTTTTCATGAAAACATGATACTTTCATCACTTTTAGATGCATTTACAGCTTTTCTGCTGCAAAAAGACGTTTCAGCCTGAAAATACCCCAAAAGTGTCTTTTCTGACAGGAAACATACTTTACATGAGTTTCTTCAAGTAAGGGCCTCTGGACTCATAATAACAAGTTTCCTTGTGTTTTCATGAAAACATGATACTTTCATCACTTTTAGATGCATTTACAGCTTTTCTGCTGCAAAAAGACGTTTCAGCCTGAAAATACCCCAAAAGTGTCTTTTCTGACAGGAAACCATACTTTACATGAGTTTCTTCAAGTAAGGGCCTCTGGACTCATAATAACAAGTTTCCTTGTGTTTTCATGAAAACATGATACTTTCATCACCTTTAGATGCATTTACAGCTTTTCTGCTGCAAAAAGACGTTTCAGCCTTAAAATACCCCAAAAGTGTCTTTTCTGACAGGAAACCATACTTTACATGAGTTTCTTCAAGTAAGGGCCTCTGGACTCATAATAACAAGTTTCCTTGTGTTTTCATGAAAACATGATACTTTCATCACTTTTAGATGCATTTACAGCTTTTCTGCTGCAAAAGACGTTTCAGCCTTAAAATACCCCAAAAGTGTCTTTTCTGACAGGAAACCATACTTTACATGAGTTTCTTCAAGTAAGGGCCTCTGGACTCATAATAACAAGTTTCCTTGTGTTTTCATGTAAATGCATCACTTTTAGATGCATTTACAGCTTTTCTGCTGCAAAAAGACGTTTCAGCCTGAAAATACCCCAAAAGTGTCTTTTCTGACAGGAAACATACTTTACATGAGTTTCTTCAAGTAAGGGCCTCTGGACTCATAATAACAAGTTTCCTTGTGTTTTCATGAAAACATGATACTTTCATCACCTTTAGATGCATTTACAGCTTTTCTGCTGCAAAAAGACGTTTCAGCCTTAAAATACCCCAAAAGTGTCTTTTCTGACAGGAAACCATACTTTACATGAGTTTCTTCAAGTAAGGGCCTCTGGACTCATAATAACAAGTTTCCTTGTGTTTTCATGTAAATGCATCACTTTTAGATGCATTTACAGCTTTTCTGCTGCAAAAAGACGTTTCAGCCTTAAAATACCCCAAAAGTGTCTTTTCTGACAGGAATTCATACTTTACATGAGTTTCTTCAAGTAAGGGCCTCTGGACTCATAATAACAAGTTTCCTTATGTTTTCATGAAAACATGATACTTTCATCACCTTTAGATGCATTTACAGCTTTTCTGCTGCAAAAGACGTTTCAGCCTTAAAATACCCCAAAAGTGTCTTTTCTGACAGGAAACCATACTTTACATGAGTTTCTTCAAGTAAGGGCCTCTGGACTCATAATAACAAGTTTCCTTGTGTTTTCATGAAAATGATACTTTCATCACTTTTAGATGCATTTACAGCTTTTCTGCTGCAAAAGACGTTTCAGCCTTAAAATACCCCAAAAGTGTCTTTTCTGACAGGAATTCATACTTTACATGAATTTCTTCAAGTAAGGGACTCATAATAAAAAGTTCCTTATGTTTTCATGAAAACATGATACTTTCATCGCTTTTAGATGCATTTACAGCTTTTCTGCTGCAAAAAGACGTTTCAGCCTTAAAATACCCCAAAAGTGTCTTTTCTGACAGGAATTCATACTTTACATGAGTTTCTTCAAGTAAGGGCCTCTGGACTCATAATAACAAGTTTCCTTGTGTTTTCATGAAAATGCATCAGCCTTTTTAAAGTGTCTTTTACATTTATGAGTTTCTTCTAAGGGCAAAAAGACGTTTCAGCCTAATAAAATTCCTTATGTTTTTCTGACAAAATGAATCATACTTTACATGAGTTTCTTGCAAAAAGTAAGGCCTCTTTTCATGACTCAAATGCATACTTTTAGATGCATAGTTTCTTCAAAAGACGTTTCTGGACAAAAACACCCCACTTTCATGTAAATGCATACTTTACATGAGTTTCTTCATAGCTTTGGACTCATGCAAAAAGACTTGTTTCAGGCTTGAAAATACCCCCCAAAAGTGTCTTTCTGA
>NW_026547604.1:2500-5738 GCF_027596085.1 Anoplopoma fimbria | reverse complement strand
AGGGTTAGGGTTAGGGTTAGGGTTAGGGTTAGGGTTAGGAATAGGGATGAAAACCACGATTACACATGAGAGGATTACATATTCTTGAATAACTTTTTTTCTGAAGGTGGTAGAGACTTGGAAGTGGTCTCCGTGTCCACTAATTCGGCCAAGTCCGATCGAATGGTACCAACCCCGACTCTCTAGGACCTTGGGAATGGTTCGAAACCCAAGAAAATATTGGTTTTTCGTGAATAACTTTTTTCATGAAGGTCCTACCGTCTTGTAAGTGGTCTGTACTCCCACTAATGACTCCACTGCGGATCGATTGGTACCATCCGCGAGTCTCTAGGTCCTTCCTTTGATGTAGCTGCCATTGACTCGCTAGGGTTAGGGTTAGGGTTAGGATAGGATAGGATAAGGGATGAAAACCACAGATTCTTGATCCTTTTTGAAAATACACCCTCTTCCGAATGTGGTAGAGCCTTGGAAACGGTCTCCGCCCCACTAATTAAGGCCAAGCCCGATCGAATGGTACCGACCCCGAGTCTGTAGGACTTCGGGAAGGGGTGAAACGGGCAAAAAATGAAAAAGGATCAAACGCCTTTTTGAATAACATTTTTTCTGAAGATCCTACAAACTTTTTTCTAGGGTTATCTATAGTAAGTAGGGCACGGCCTTTCCAGGGTTAACCCCGAGTCTCTAGGTCCTTCCTGTGATATAGCTGCCATAGACTCCCCATGTTAATTTTTTCCGAAAATTTGCCTAAGTGTTTTTTCGGTAGAGGGTTAGGGTTAGGGTTAGGGTTAGGGTTAGCGTCCCCTAACCCTAACCACAGGTATTAACAAATGCAATATGCAATCTATGTTGTTGATGTATTTCAGGTCTCCATATTCCTATAGTTCTATAGATGAACAAATATGATGTCACTTCCTTTGATATTAAGTTTAACCTTAATTTAGACCTTTTTGTGATGTACATTCCATAAATATTTATGTCATGATCAATAAATAAGAGTTCATGCGTTTTGTCAAAGTTTTATTTGGAATAAAGGTGAATGGAAGGTTAGGGTGGGTTAGGGTTAGGGTTAGGGTTAGGGTTAGGGTTAGGGTTAGGATAAGGGATGAAAACCACAGGGTTAGGGTTAGGGTTAGGGTTAGGGTTAGGGTTAGGGTTAGGGTTTAGGGTTAGGGTTAGGGTTAGGGTTAGGGTTAGGAATAGGGATGAAAACCACGATTACACATGAGAGGATTACATATTCTTGAATAACTTTTTTTCTGAAGGTGGTAGAGACTTGGAAGTGGTCTCCGTGTCCACTAATTCGGCCAAGTCCGATCGAATGGTACCAACCCTACTCTCTAGGACCTTAGGGAATGGTTAGGGTTAAGAAAATAGGGTTAGGGTTAGGGAATAGGGTTAGGGTTAGGAAGGTTAGGGTTAGGGTTAGGGTTTAGGGTTAGGGACTACTGGGATAGGGTTAGGTTACCATTAGGGGTCTCTAGGTCCTTCCTTTGATGTAGGGTTATTGACTCGGTTAGGGTTAGGGTTAGGGTTAGGGTAGGATAAGGGATGAAAACCACAGATTCTGATCCATTTTTGAAAATAACTTTAGGGTTAGAATGTGGTAGAGACTTGGAAGTGGTCTCCGGTTAATTAGGCCAAGAATAGGATCGAATGGTACCAACCCCGACTCTCTAGGACCTTGGGAATGGTTAAAAAATGAAAATTCAAGACGCCTTTTTGAATAACTTTTTTCTGAAGGTCCTACAGACTTTTTGGTCTAACGTACTCCACTAATGACTCCACTGCCGATCGAATGGTACCATCCCCGAGTCTCTAGGTCCTTCCTTTGAATAGCTGCCATAGACTCCCTAGGGTTAGGGTTAGGGTTAGGAAAGGGTTAGGTTTGGGTTAGTTCTTGTTTTTTTCGTAGAGGGTTAGGTTAGGGAATGGGTTAGGGTTAGGGTTAGGGTCTAACCCCCCAGGTAGCAATATGGCCAAAAACCAGGGTGGTTAGGGTTAGGGTTAGGGTTAGGGTAGGGATTAGGATTTGAGAGGATTACATATTAGAATAACTTTTTTCTGAAGGTTAGGATTGGAAGTGGTCTCCGTGTTTTTGAAGTTAACGTTTAATGGTACCAACAAACTCTTTTTGGGAATGTTATCTTAGGGTAAGGTTAGGGCAGGGTTAGGTTTAATGGTTAACCCCGTTTAGTCTCTAGGTCCTTAGGGTTAGGGTTGGGTTAGGGTTAGGTTTTAGGGTTGGGTTGGGTTAGGTGGGTTAGGGTTAGGGTAGGGTTAGGGTTAGGGTTAGGGTTAGGAATAGGGATGAAAACCACGATTACACATGAGAGGATTACATATTCTTGAATAACTTTTTTTCTGAAGGTGGTAGAGACTTGGAAGTGGTCTCCGTGTATTTCGGTCAAGTCCATCGAATGGTACCAACCCCGACTCTCTAGGACCTTGGAATGGTTCGAAACCCAAGAAAATATTGTCACTTCCTTTGAATAACTTTTTTCATGAAGGTCCTACCGTCTTAAGTGGTCTGTACTCCCACTAATGACTCCACTGCGGATGATGTACATCCGCGAGTCTCTAGGTCCTTCCTTTGATGTAGCTGCCATTGACTCGTTAGGGTTAGGGTTAGGGTTAGGATAGGATAAGGGATGAAAACCACAGATTCTTGATCCTTTTTGAAAATACACCCTCTTCCGAATGTGGTAGAGCCTTGGAAACGGTCTCCCGCCCCACTAGTTAGGCCAAGCCCGATCGAATGGTTACCGACCCCGAGTCTGTTAGGGTTAGGGAAGGGTGAAACCACGCAAAAAATGAAAAGGATCAAGACGCCTTTTTGAATAACATTTTTTCTGAAGATCCTACAAACTTTTTTCTAACGTACATCTATAGTTAGGGTTAGGGCGGCCTTTCCAATGGTACTAACCCCGAGTCTCTAGGTCCTTCCTGTGATATAGCTGCCATAGACTCCCCATGTTAATTTTTAGGTTTTGCCTAAGTGTTTTTAGGTAGAGGGTTAGGGTTAGGGTTAGGGTTAGGGTTAGGGTTAGGGATAGGGTTAGGGTTAGGGTTAGGGTTATGCAATCTATGTTGTTGGGTTATTTAGGGTTATATTTAGGGTTAGGGTAGATGAACAAATATGATGGTTACTTCCTTTGATTAACTTTAACCTTAATTTAGACCTTAGAGACTTGAGTGATGTACATTCCACAAATATTTATGTCATGATCAATAAATAAGA
>NW_026547603.1:12500-13702 GCF_027596085.1 Anoplopoma fimbria | reverse complement strand
TTCACCCCCTTCCCAAAGTCCTACAGACTCGGGGTCGGTACCATTCGATCGGGCTTGGCCTAATTAGTGGGGGCGGAGACCGTTTCCAAGGCTCTACCACATTCGGAAGAGGGTGTATTTTCAAAAAGGATCAAGAATCTGTGGTTTTCATCCCTTATCCTATCCTAACCCTAACCCTAACCCTAGCGAGTCAATGGCAGCTACATCAAAGGAAGGACCTAGAGACTCGCGGATGGTACCAATCGATCCGCAGTGGAGTCATTAGTGGGAGTACAGACCACTTACAAGACGGTAGGACCTTCATGAAAAAAGTTATTCACGAAAAACCAATATTTTCTTGGGTTTCGAACCATTCCCAAGGTCCTAGAGAGTCGGGGTTGGTACCATTCGATCGGACTTGGCCGAATTAGTGGACACGGAGACCACTTCCAAGTCTCTACCACCTTCAGAAAAAAAGTTATTCAAGAATATGTAATCCTCTCATGTGTAATCGTGGTTTTCATCCCTATTCCTAACCCTAACCCTAACCCTAACCCTAACCCTAACCCTAACCCTAACCCTAACCCTAACCCTAACCCTAACCCTAACCCTAACCCTAACCCTAACCTTAACAAAATGTTACCCTAACCCTAACCCTAACCCTCTACCCTAAAAAACACTTAGGCAAATTTTCGGAAAAAACCTAACCCTTTGGGGAGTCTACCCTATATCCCAGGAAGAACCTAGAGACTCGGGGTTATTACCATTGGATAAGGCCTTGCCCTACTTACTATAGATGTACGTTAGAAAAAGTTTTATATCATGATCTTCAGAAAAAATGTTATTCAAAAAGGTCTTGATCCCTTTTTTTCATTTTTTGCCTAACCCAACCCCTTCCCAAAGTCCCTACATCTATAACCATTCCCTAATTGGCCTACCTAGTGGGGGCGGAGACCGTTTCCAACAACCCTAAGAGGGATTAAAAAAATCATAATTGGTTTTCATTTGTTAACCCTAACCCTTAACCTAACCCTAGGGTTAACCCCAACCCCAACCCCTAACCCTAACCCCTAACCCTAACCCTCTACCGAAAAAACACTTAGGCAAATTTTCAAAAAAACCTTAACATGGGGAGTCTATGGCAGCTATATCACAGGAAGAACCTAGAGACTCGGGGTTAGTACCATTGGAAAGGCCGTGCCCTACTTACTATAGATGTACGT
>NW_026547603.1:0-7500 GCF_027596085.1 Anoplopoma fimbria | reverse complement strand
AGAGTCGGGGTTGGTACCATTCGATCGGACTTGGCCGAATTAGTGGACACGGAGACCACTTCCAAGTCTCTACCACCTTCAGAAAAAAGTTATTCAAGAATATGTAATCCTCTCATGTGTAATCGTGGTTTTCATCCCTATTCCTAACCCTCCTAACTAACCCTAACCCTAACCCTAACCCCCTAACCCTAACCCTAACCCTAACCCTAACCCTAACCCTAACCCTAAACCTAAACCTAACCCTAACCCTAACCCTAACCCTAACCCTAACCCTAACCCTAACCCTCTACCTTCACCTTATTCCTTCAGAAAAAAACTAACATGACAAATTATATCACAGGAAGAACCTAGAACTCTTATACCATTGGAAAGGCCTGACCCTAACTATAGATGTATTAACCCTAAAAAGTTTGTAATCTTCAAAAAAATGTTATTCAAAAAACCGTTAATCCTTTTTCATTTTTTGCCCTCAAAAGTCCTACAGACTCAACCATTCATCCCTAACCTAATTAGTGGGGGCGGAACCTAACCACATTCGGAAATATTTTCAACAACATAAATCCTGCATTTTCATCCCTTATCCTAACCCTAACCCTAACCTAACCCTAACCCTAACCCTAACCCTAACCCAAACCCTAACCCTAACCCTAACCCAACCCTAACCCTCTACCGAAAAAACACTTAGGCAAATTTTCGGAAAAAAATTAACATGGGGAGTCTATGGCAGCTATATCACAGGAATACCTAGAGACTCGGGGTTAGTACCATTGGAAAGGCCGTGCCCTACTTACTATAGATGTACGTTAGAAAAAAGTTTGTAGGATCTTCAGAAAAAATGTTATTCAAAAAGGCGTCTTGATCCTTTTTCATTTTTTGCCCGTTTCACCCCCTTCCCAAAGTCCTACAGACTCGGGGTCGGTACCATTCGATCGGGCTTGGCCTAATTAGTGGGGGCGGAGACCGTTTCCAAGGCTCTACCACATTCGGAAGAGGGTGTATTTTCAAAAAGGATCAAGAATCTGTGGTTTTCATCCCTTATCCTATCCTAACCCTAACCCTAACCCTAACCCTCAATGGCAGCTACATCAAAGGAAGGACCTAGAGACTCGCGGATGGTACCAATCGATCCGCAGTGGAGTCATTAGTGGGAGTACAGACCACTTACAAGACGGTAGGACCTTCATGAAAAAGTTATTCACGAAAAACCAATATTTTCTTGGGTTTCGAACCATTCCCAAGGTCCTAGAGAGTCGGGGTTGGTACCATTCGATCGGACTTGGCCGAATTAGTGGACACGGAGACCACTTCCAAGTCTCTACCACCTTCAGAAAAAAAGTTATTCAAGAATATGTAATCCTCTCATGTGTAATCGTGGTTTTCATCCCTATTCCTATTCCTAACCCTAACCCTAACCCTAACCCTAACCCTAACCCTAACCCTAACCCTAACCCTAACCCTAACCCTAACCCTAACCCTAACCCTAACCCTAACCCTGACATAAATATTTATGGAATGTACATCCCCTAACCAAAGGAAGTAACCCTAACCCTGAAATACATAACCCCATATTGCATAACCCTGTGGTTAACTAACCCTAACCCTAACCCTAACCCTCTACCGAAAAAACACTTAGGCAAATTTTAGGAAAAAATTAACATGGGGAGTCTATGGCAGCTATATCACAGGAAGGACCTAGAGACTCGGGGTTAGTACCATTGGAAAGGCCGTGCCCTACTTACTATAGATGTACGTTAGAAAAAAGTTTGTAGGATCTTCAGAAAAAATGTTATTCAAAAAGGCGTCTTGATCCTTTTTCATTTTTTGCCCGTTTCACCCCCTTCCCAAAGTCCTACAGACTCGGGGTCGGTACCATTCGATCGGGCTTGGCCTAATTAGTGGGGGCGGAGACCGTTTCCAAGGCTCTACCACATTCGGAAGAGGGTGTATTTTCAAAAAGGATCAAGAATCTGTGGTTTTCATCCCTTATCCTATCCTAACCCTAACCCTAACCCTAGCGAGTCAATGGCAGCTACATCAAAGGAAGGACCTAGAGACTCGCGGATGGTACCAATCGATCCGCAGTGGAGTCATTAGTGGGAGTACAGACCACTTACAAGACGGTAGGACCTTCATGAAAAAAGTTATTCACGAAAAACCAATATTTTCTTGGGTTTCGAACCATTCCCAAGGTCCTAGAGAGTCGGGGTTGGTACCATTCGATCGGACTTGGCCGAATTAGTGGACACGGAGACCACTTCCAAGTCTCTACCACCTTCAGAAAAAAAGTTATTCAAGAATATGTAATCCTCTCATGTGTAATCGTGGTTTTCATCCCTATTCCTAACCCTAACCCTAACCCCTAACCCCTAACCCTAACCCTAACCCTAACCCTAACCCTAACCCTAACCCTAACCCTAACCCTAACCCTAACCCCTAACCCTAACCCTAACCTAACCCTAACCCTGAACTCCTAACCCTAAATACTAACCCTAACCCTAACCCTTAACCCTTTAACCCTAACCCTGGTAAGTGACATATAATTGTTCAGACCCTAAGAACCACTATTCGGAAAAAAATGGAAAATATGACCTCTCATGAAATGGTTTTCATCCCTATTCCTAACCCTAACCCTAAACCCTAACCCTAACCCTAACCCTATTTGTTAACCCTAACCCCTTAACCCTAACCCTAACCCCTAACCCTAACCCTAACCCCCTCTACCGAAAAAACACTTAGGCAAATTTTCGGAAAAAATTAACATGGGGAGTCTATGGCAGCTATATCACAGGAAGGACCTAGAGACTCGGGGGTAGTACCATTGGAAAGGCCGTGCCCTACTTACTATAGATGTACGTTAGAAAAAAGTTTGTAGGATCTTCAGAAAAAATGTTATTCAAAAAGGCGTCTTGATCCTTTTTCATTTTTTGCCCGTTTCACCCCCTTCCCAAGTCCTACAGACTCGGGGTCGGTACCATTCGATCGGGCTTGGCCTAATTAGTGGGGGCGGAGACCGTTTCCAAGGCTCTACCACATTCGGAAGAGGGTGTATTTTCAAAAAGGATCAAGAATCTGTGGTTTTCATCCCTTATCCTAACCCTAACCCTAACCCTAACCCTAACCTCAATAACCTACATCAAAGGAACCCCTAACCCTAACCTACTCGCGGATGGTACCAATCGATCCGCGTGGAGTCATTAGTGGGAACCCTAGACCACTTACAAGACCCTAACCTTCATGAAAAAACCCTATTCACTAAAAACCAATATTTTCTTGGGTTTGAACCATTCCCAAGGTCCTAGAGAGTCGGGGTTGGTACCATTCGATCGGACTTGGCCGAATTAGTGGACACGGAGACCACTCAAGTCTCTACCACCTTCAGAAAAAAAAGTTATTCAAGAATATGTAATCCTCTCATGTGTAATCGTGGTTTTCATCCCTATTCCTAACCCTAACCCTAACCCTAACCCTAACCCTAAACCCTAACCCTAACCTAACCCTAACCCTAACCTAACCCTAATCCCTAACCCTAACCTAACCCACCCTAACCCTAACCCTAACCCTAACCCTAACCCTAACCCTCTACCGAAAAAACACTTAGGCAAATTTTCGGAAAAAATTAACATGGGGAGTCTATGGCAGCTATATCACAGGAAGGACCTAGAGACTCGGGGTTAGTACCATTGGAAAGGCCGTGCCCTACTTACTATAGATGTACGTTAGAAAAAGTTTGTAGGATCTTCAGAAAAAATGTTATTCAAAAAGGCGTCTTGATCCTTTTTCATTTTTTGCCCGTTTCACCCCCTTCCCAAAGTCCTACAGACTCGGGGTCGGTACCATTCGATCGGGCTTGGCCTAATTAGTGGGGGCGGAGACCGTTTCCAAGGCTCTACCACATTCGGAAGAGGGTGTATTTTCAAAAAGGATCAAGAATCTGTGGTTTTCATCCCTTATCCTAACCTAACCCTAACCCTAACCCTAACCTGAGTCAATGGCAGCTAATCAAAGGAAGGACCTAACCCTCGCGGATGGTACCAATCGATCCCTTGGAGTCATTAAGTAAGACCACTTACAAGACCTAGGACCTTCATGAAAAAATGTTATTCACGAAAAACCAATATTTTCTTGGGTTATCGAACCATTCCCAAAGGTCCTAGAGACTCGGGGTTGGTACCATTCGATCGGACTTGGCCTAATTAGTGGACACGGAGACCACTTCCAAGTTTCTACCACCTTCAGAAAAAATGTTATTCAAAATAAATCCTCTCATGTGAATCGTTTTTCATCCCTATTCCTAACCCTAACCTAACCCTAACCCTAACCCTAACCCTAACCCTAACCCCCCTAACCTAACCTAACCCTAACCTAATCCCTAACCCCTAACCTAACCCTAACCCTAACCCTAACCCTAACCCTCTACTTTCACTTAGGCAAATTTTAAAAAATTAACATGGGGAGTCTATGGCAGCTATATCACAGGAAGGACCTAGAGACTCCCTAAGTACCATTGGAAAGGCCGTGCCCTACTTACTATAGATGTACGTTAGAAAAAAGTTTGTAGGATCTTCAGAAAAAATGTTATTCAAAAAGGCGTCTTGATCCTTTTTCATTTTTGCCCGTTTCACCCCCTTCCCAAGTCCTACAGACTCGGGGTCGGTACCATTCGATCGGGCTTGGCCTAATTAGTGGGGGCGGAGACCGTTTCCAAGGCTCTACCACATTCGGAAGAGGGTGTATTTTCAAAAAGGATCAAGAATCTGTGGTTTTCATCCCTTATCCTAACCCTAACCCTAACCTAACCCTAACCCTAACCTAACCTAACCCTAACCTAACCCTAACCTAACCCTAACCCTAACCCTAACCCTAACCTAACCCTAACCCAACCTAACCTAACCCTAACCCTAACCCTAACCCTAACCCTAACCCTAACCCTAACCTTCCATTCACCTTAACAAATAAAACTTTGACAAATTGTATCGTATGAACTCTTTTTATTGATCATGACATAACCCTAACCTGACCCTAAATTAAGGTTAAACTTTAATATCAAAGGAAGTGACATCATATTTGTTCCTATAGAACCCTAACCCTAACCCTAACCCTAACCTAAATACATCAACAACATAATTGCATAACCCAACCCTGTTAATAGCTTACCTAACCCTAACCCTAACCCTAACCCTAACCCTAACCCTAACCCTCTACCGAAAAAACACTTAGGCAAATTTTCGGAAAAAATTAACATGGGGAGTCTATGGCAGCTATATCACAGGAAGGACCTAGAGACTCGGGGGTAGTACCATTGGAAAGGCCGTGCCCTACTTACTATAGATGTACGTTAGAAAAAGTTTGTAGGATCTTCAGAAAAAATGTTATTCAAAAAACGTCTTGATCCTTTTTCATTTTTTGCCCGTTTCACCCCTTCCCGAAGTCCTACAGACTCGGGGTCGGTACCATTCGATCGGGCTTGGCCTAATTAGTGGGGGCGGAGACCGTTTCCAAGGCTCTACCACATTCGGAAGAGGGTGTATTTTCAAAAAGGATCAAGAATCTGTGGTTTTCATCCCTTATCCTAACCTAACCCTAACCCTAACCCTAACCCCCTAACCCTAACCCCCTAACCCTAACCTAAACCTAACCCTAACCCCCCTAACCCCTAACCCTAACCCTAACCCTAACCCTACCCTATTCCCAACCCTAACCTTAACCCTATTAACCTAACCTAACCCTAACCCACCCTAACCTTCCATTCACCTTATTCCAAAAAAACTTTGACAAATTGTATCGTATGAACTCTTATTTATTGATCATGACATAAATATTTATGGAATGTACATCACAAACTAAATTAACCTTAAACTTTAATATCAAAGGAAGTGACATCATATTTGTTCATCTATAGAACTATAGGAATATGGAACCTGAAATACATCAACAACATAGATTGCATATTGCATTTGTTAATAGCTTACCTGTGGTTAGGGTTAACCTAACCCTAACCTAACCCTAACCCTAACCCTCTACCGAAAAAACACTTAGGCAAATTTTCGGAAAAAATTAACATGGGGAGTCTATGGCAGCTATATCACAGGAAGGACCTAGAGACTCGGGGGTAGTACCATTGGAAAGGCCGTGCCCTACTTACTATAGATGTACGTTAGAAAAAAGTTTGTAGGATCTTCAGAAAAAATGTTATTCAAAAAGGCGTCTTGATCCTTTTTCATTTTTTGCCCGTTTCACCCCCTTCCCGAAGTCCTACAGACTCGGGGTCGGTACCATTCGATCGGGCTTGGCCTAATTAGTGGGGGCGGAGACCGTTTCCAAGGCTCTACCACATTCGGAAGAGGGTGTATTTTCAAAATGTAATCAAGAATCTGTGGTTTTCATCCCTTATCCTAACCCTAACCCTAACCCTAACCCTAACCCTAACCCTAACCCTAACCCCTAACCTAACCCTAACCCTAACCTAACCCTAACCCTAACCCTAACCCTAACCCTAACCCTAACCCAACCCTAACCCTAACCCTAATCCCCTAACCCTAACCCTAACCTAACCTAACCTAACCCTAACCCTAACCTAACCCTAACCCTAACCCTAACCTTCAGAAAAAAAAGTTTTCAAGAATATCCCTATGTGTAACCCTAACCCTAACCCTAACCCTAACCCTAACCCCTAACCCTAACCTAACCCTAAAATTGTATCCTCTTATTTATTGATCATGAACCCTGGAATGTACATCAAAAAGGTCTAAATTAAGGTTAAACTTTAATATCAAAGGAAGTGACATCATATTTGTTCATCTATAACCTAACCCAAAAATACATCAACAACATAGATTGCATACCTTGCATTTGTTAATAGCTTACCTGTGGTTAGGGTTAGGGGACGCTAACCCTAACCCTAACCCTAACCCTAACCCCACAGGAAGGACCTAGAGACTCGGGGTAGTACCATTGGAAAGGCCGTGCCCTACTTACTATAGATGTACGTTAGAAAAAGTTTGTAGGATCTTCAGAAAAAATGTTATTCAAAAAGCGTCTTGATCCTTTTTCATTTTTTGCCCGTTTCACCCCCTTCCCGAAGTCCTACAGACTCGGGGTCGGTACCATTCGATCGGGCTTGGCCTAATTAGTGGGGGCGGAGACCGTTTCCAAGGCTCTACCACATTCGGAAGAGGGTGTATTTTCAAAAAAGGATCAAGAATCTGTGGTTTTCATCCCTTATCCTAACCCTAACCCCCTAACCCTAACCCCCTAACCCTAACCCTAACCCCTAACCTAACCCTAACCCTAACCCTAACCCTAACCCTAACCCCTAACCCTAACCTAACCCTAACCTAACCCTAACCCTAACCCTAACCCTAACCTAACCTAACCTAACCCTAACCCTAACCTAACCCTAACCCTAACCCTAACCCTAACCCTAACCCTAACCTAACCCTAACCCTAACCCTAACCCCTAACCCCTAACCTAACCTAACCCCTAACCCCTAACCTAACCCT
>NW_026547601.1:0-51466 GCF_027596085.1 Anoplopoma fimbria | reverse complement strand
CTAAGGATGTCATGTGGAATGAAGACGTTTGTTCCACTCTTATGCTTGTGGGATGGTTCACCCTCAGATGGTGGATGATCTGTGTTAGTATCCTCCTCTGACTCCTCATCACTCTCCGACTCCAAGATGGACATTGCCGTCATCTCCTCCAGCTCCTTTTCACAGCGGGACTGCCTGGTTGCTGCGGCAGCTTGACGCTCCTCTCGCCGCTTCACCTTGAGCTGCAGCTTTTTGTCTAATACACCAAATGTGGCCACTCTGTCAGTCTTCATGCTAGTCAAGAAAGCTAGGTCTTCTTGGTTATCAATCAGCTTTTCAATATTTGGAGGCCACAGCGGAAATGTGGCATCAAGTCTGCACTCCATTTTCTCCAATTGTTTCGCTGTATTCTCATTGGAGCGCTTGGCCTGGGAGATTTTCCGCAGCTTGTGGTTAGCATTGACAAAGTCAACCATTTTGTGGCATGCACGCTTGTCGCTCACCATTGGGATGTTGGCTTTCTTGTAAAATGGCCGCACCTGCTCCAGGACAACCTTGGCTGCCTCGAACTGCGACAACGCTCCATTTGCACCAGGTTCCTTGGCAAGCATGCAGCGTAAGATCTGACGACCAGTTGGCAGTTTGGCGCCGGTGATGATGCCATCCTCACTGGTGATGCTGGGGCCCAGACCAAAGACCAGGCTGCGACTGCTAGTCTGGCAGGGACCAGTTGGTGAGGGCAGCATTTTAGGAGAGCTGGATCCTGGGGTGGATTGTGTTGTGCAGTGCCTGAGAATGAAAAGGATACAAGCTCAAGGATAGTGTTTAAAATCATATCTTACCATGCTTAATATCACTCAATTATGATAAACCATTCTTGCATAAGCCTCAAATTTTTGCTGTACATAGTCTAACTTCATCATAACTTACTGTTACATCACTACCAGAGTAGCTAGCTGTGCTTCAAAATGTTAATTTACTGTAACAACTACATTGTAGGGCTGGGCGATTTGGCCTAAAAATAAAATCTAGATTTTTTCTAACTCATGGACAATTTACAACAAATGTTATCCCCTAAACCTGTTTTCGAAAAAAAAAAAAAAAAAAAAAAAAAAAAAAAAAAAAAAAAAAAAAGATTTTTCGGTTCAGCCATTTCACAAACCGTAGCAAAGTAAAAATGCAAATTAATCGTTTAAACCGAAAAAATCGCCCAGCCCTACTACATTGCTAATCTCAATAAACATGAGACATCTATACTCTGAATATGACATTGTCCTGTCCACTCTAGAATACTGTTGATGTTAATAGCCTAGCTAACATAGATAGCTAACTGTGGTTAGAAAACTGTTGCTAGCTAACGTTACCTAGATGTAATGAGCATACAAAGTATACAAAGACACAACTACAAATATGATAGTAACATGTAATAATACATACCCAACACAGAAAGATCACCTCAAACAGAAAGATCACCTCTCAAACAGAAAGATCACCTCCGTTTTCTTGAGGTGTAGTACTGTTTACCTCAGATCTCCATGGCGACCATTGAGCACTGTTAACCACTTTATCCAACAAAAACAGGTGTCCGGTGGCACCCCTAAATCATCATGTACTGGAAAAATATTTTGCATGTGTTGTTTCTACATATATTGGAACACTTTTAGCACCCAGCCATATCATCAGAATTGTGTTTTTTGATGCACCCTAATATATATATATAAATGTAAAATAAATGTAAAATCTCTGGAATAAAATAATGATAGAAATAATGTCTCTTCTGTGTTAGAAAAATGAACTAGTAAAATAATAGCTCTCTTTCAAATCTTAGTGGACAAATAAATAAATAAATAATATGAAATAATGTTCTAAATGATACCTCTTCTGTATTAGAAAATCCAACTTTAACAATATATTTCTCACTAAATGTTCAGTGTAATGTAAAATAATAAAAAGTACCCTCACAAGATATTACTTACAAAAAACAAATATATTATTAACAAAAAACATATGGATATTAACAAAATAGATATTAACAAAAAACAAAATCTTTAGTTATCTTCTTCATCCTCCTTGTCTACCCATCCATATTTTGCAGTAGAGCTGATCTTTCCCAGCAGTTTTCGGTTGCTCAACATGTAAGCATGAAAGTCTTTGCAAGAATATTCCTTCAAATTGTATTTCACAAATAGAATCCCTTTCAGTGATGCAACAGAGAGCTGGTTCCTCTCCTTTGTCCACTGGCTCTTGGAAATCCGCCCACAGTAAGGTGACCAGATTTCTGAAATGAAAATCTGGGACATTTTCAATGCGGCGGTGAAAAATCATTAAATATTATCATTATGAAATAAAAAATGGTAGTAGTAAGTACTTTTTCATGTATTTTAACCAGCCTTTATTACACAAAAGGACCTGGTTAATAAATCAAAATATCAGCACCCACAAATATCATGTATCAGTAGCGCACAGCAGTGTCAAAAACACAAATGTAGAATACTTTAGAAAAAACATCTCTCTTCCAAAGTTAAGTGCCATGTGCAAAGACAGCTGCCAGACCAGTAGCTAGTAAATATCATTCAAGATGTAATTAATAATAATTACCAAGTCATAACATATGAGTATATTAATATTATACATGACTCAGGGCATCAGCTAATCAGATGGTCTGCATTTATAACTACTACAGTCATTAGTTACCCACACAGCCCGACACAAAATACAGAAGTTAGCCTAACACACACAACTATCAACCATTGATTATTATTATTTTTAACAGAGTCTCATGTTCCTATGCCTACAGGAAAATCACATGTTACCAAAGCAGTCTTCCACCTCCCCCTCTTCCAAAACAGGGCCACATACAATGTCATCACCTGGTAATCTCATGCTAACGTTAACGTTACAGCGTCACTAATGACAGATATGAAAACATTGTCATAATGTTAACGTCCACTGACTTTTATAACGTTACGTTAGGTCTTCAATTCAGACCTAACGTCCAAGTCTACTGCCAATTCACACAAAATAAATAAGTTCATATACACAACATACCATTTATGACCGCTGGTCTTCTTTTCTTTCCTTTTTGCCGCCTCTAGATTGTTGACGCTGCCGCGTCTGGTCGTACGTCCTGATTAACGTCTGTACGTCATACGACGTCTTCTCTGGCGATGCGTTAAATGGCTACTGTAATAACGCTAACCCACAATGACAACCGGGGGAGGGGGGGCACACACATATACACACATATACACACATATACACGCACAGAAGGAAAACCGGACATTATCATCAATTAATAAAAAAAAACCGGACGCCCCGGACGGGACGTAAAAAGTGGACATGTCCGGGGAAAAGAGGACGTTTGGTCAGCCTAACATAAAGCTAGTTTATCAAGATATTTTGTAATGTGTAGCCCGGGAAAGATATAAATACACCCCTAATTATTTCACTGTTCTCCTTTCCCAGCATCTCTAATGGTCAACAGTGTAATCTCTGCATGTAAGATCTGTACAGCTCCTTCAAAACAAAGCAGCAGAGCCACCATGCTGTGGAGTGAGAATGGTCAGTTTATCATCTGAACCTTGGCTGATCCGATTTCCATCCCCCCGCTGTCTCGCTTCCCAGCCGATCATCTCCGGCTGCGCTGCTAGGAAGCCAGTTGTACTTCAGAATGACATGAGTCATCTTTCTCCCGCACAAAGAAATGTCACAGGTCAATTTGAAAGTAATGGAGTGGAGGGAGAGCTAAAGGGTGCAGACGCTGGTGATTCATATCAATTCAATTTTACCTTAAGTGAAAGAAAACATGGTTTGAAAGGTCTGAGCGTTTTAATGTTGACTACAGCGATAACAAAATTGTCTAGCTGATATGGGCAGTAATAGCCGCCCGCCATATGTCAATATAAAAAAAAAAAAAAAAAAGAGCGGGGGGGAGTATCTGAGTTGATAAGGTCGAAGTCGCCTTCTCAATAGATGAAGATTGAAAACATATTATAGGGTGAAATAGTTTTTTTTTAATTCAACACAAGTCTCTATGTCTTACAAAATCAATGTGCCGATTCGTGCAACGAAATGTGACACGATTACATACAAAAACAATGTGATGCGATTTCTTACAAGGAAAATGTGGTCCGAGTACATACAAAGTCGATGTCACTCGATTACATACGAAAACGATGTGGGAAATACAAAGTCTTTGTGCAAGTTGAAATATTTAAACTCTTGTGAGAAATTTGGATTTCACGAAAACCCATCAACCTTAACAATTCCATCAAAAAACAATGTATAGAATAAATATGCCCTCTCTACTTGAATTGTCTGTATTTACATAAACCCTGCTCTCTGCCCAAATTTTCACCGCATAGGCAAAAAATGCCGACATTCATAAAGCATGTGACATTTACGCCAACAAAGCTCCCAATGAAGATGTGCAAAGCAGTGTTGAGACTGTAATCTGTAAAATTATTGCAAAAAATCCAACTCAAACGTCATGTGCTTTTTTAAGGGCACTCTTTTTAATCATCTTGTGTCCTCTTCTACTGCAGGGGTTTAGAGGCAGATGACAGGAGAGAAGAAACTTACTCTTTGTATTTTCTCTTGCCAATTTTCTGGAAATTTGTTCAAAAATAAGCACTAAATGTTGATGCTAACTTGACTACTAACTGCAGTGCAGCTCAATTTTTTTTAAATCTAAAATAAAAATAAAAAACATCATGTGAAACCTTTCCGGCAGTGTTCGTACTGTATAACCCTGGGTTTACTTGAGTAAATAAGGCGTGATGTCAAAATGTCAGCATCCCCATTTTTGTGGTTATTAGGCTGATAAAAACTAGTATCTTCGAATAAAAAAGGATCTCGCCTGGTGCTGAAAGAATTGACAGCCAGAGTGAACTGTGTGACGCTGGTGTTTTGTCCGCTCTCTACATTCCCCTCGCTAAATGTCACCGTGCGCAGTCACTCAGCACTTGACGGAGGTGAATGCTGCTATCAAAATGTCTTGTAAATACACACAAGCTCCTTCTTCCTTTCCCCCACCCTCTCCAAGACCACCCACTCTGCCTGTCAGCAGCCCTTCTCTCAGGGCCCCGGTGGCCTCTCACAAGCTCACACAACAGGAAGCGGTAGGTGGAGGCGGTGCCCCCCCCCGTTCTGACCTGGCCTCTGTGGTGGGAGGCTTCGGGAGATGGAGGTAGTGGGAGTACTGTCACCCCGAGACAATGATTTCAGTTACATAATGGCGTCCTCTAAACGGATTTTGGATGGAAGGTTCGGGAGGATCTCAGAAGCTGGTAATGCGAAGATGCAGCCGTGTTTACGGGGCCACTTATGGAAAAAATGGAAGACCTTCACACCATGTGGGGCCCCACAAATGTGCACGGCTGCATACAAAGGAGAAAACTGAACAGGAAAGGGAATGCAACTGGACCTGAGGCAGTATTTCTCTCCAAAGAGACCGGTTGATACTGACCTCTAGGTAGAGCCAGATATCAGCCAGTCAACGTTGTACACCTTATTGACATGATAGTTCATCCTTGGAATCTCCGCTACCAGAAATGTCTTTTCAGGCTTCTGTTGAGGTGCTTCAGGGGTTAGAGTCTATAACAACATTTTTCTCTCTTTCTGGATTCCTGATTCTCATCCAGCCTGAAGGAACAGACAACCCATAACGCTGCGATTCAACCAAATTTTCTTCGTCTGGTCTATTTCCTTTGCGTGCTGCGGGGCAAATCTGACAAGAAAACACATTGATAATCTACAGAAAATCATAAATTGTATTTTGAATTTGAGATAATCAAAAACCAGGCAGCCTCAATAGGGAAATTTCATCCCTCGACCTGGAAATATCAACATTATCACATTTCAAACGGGCATATTAGCTGAGTCTGTGAGGTCCTGTGTGATGAGAGGCTGGTTCAGGTGTAGCTGACGACTGAGCTCCAGACCAGAAAAAAAACAGGTCACAGAGCAGCAAGGTGGAGGAGCGCGTCCCACTGCGCTCTGCGGGCATCTGCTGCTTGCGAAATGAAATGGGCAAGATTCCCTCTGAGGTTATGTGGGCACGCGAGCACAGGCCCCGAACAGTGGCACACACGAGGCCGCAAGGAAAGCGACACTTAGAAGGCTCAGCGGTGTCTAGCCTTGCAGATATTGCTTGACTAGATATTTGGCCCTGTAGGCTTTGAGATATCTGATATTGGATTCCAGCTGCCACCTCAACACCACAGATGCAATTCCTAGGACAAATCGAGGGAAGAGATGCTTCTGTATTTATTTTTAGGAAACCTTTCCTACCTTATTTACTTATATATATATATATATATATATATATAGTGTAAAACTTTTAATCACATTCATGCAAAATTCTTTGATTGTGGCATTTCATTCTCATGAAAACCACTGATCAATTCCATCATATATATATATATATATATATATATATATATATACACACACACACACAGCGGGTAAATAAGTATTGAACACGTCACCATTTATCTCAGTAAATATATTTCTAAAGGTGCTATTGACATGAGATTTTCACCAGATGTCGGTAACAATCCATACATACAAAGAAAACAAAACAAATAAGTTCAGAAATTAAGTTATGTGTAATAGAATGGAATGACAGGGAAAAAGTATTGAACACGCTTACTGAAATTTATTTAATACTTCATACAAAAGCCTTTGTTGGTAATGACAGCTTCAAGACGCCTCCTGTATGGAGAAACTAGTCGCATGCATTGCTCAGGTGTGTTTTTGGCCCATTCTTCCACACAAACAGTCTTCAAATGTTGAAGGTTCCGTGGGCCTCTTCTATGAACTCTGATCTTTAGTTCTTTCCATAGATTTTCTATTGGATTCTAGCAGCTATATTTTCTTTCTCTGAAACCAATTGAGAGTTTCCTTGGCTGTGTGTTTGGGATCATTGTCTTGCTGAAATGTCCACCCTCGTTTCATCTTCATCATCCTGGTAGATGGCAGCAGATTTTTATCAAGAATGTCTCGGTACATTTTTCCATTCATCCTTCCTTCAATTATATGAAGTTTGCCAGTGCCGTATGCTGAAAAACAGCCCCACACCATGATGTCCCCACCTCCAAACTTCACTGTTGGTATGGTGTTTTTGGGGTGATGTGCAGTGCCATTTGACCTCCACACATGGTGTGTATTATGGCGTCCAAAGAGTTCAATTTTGGTCTCATCTGACCAGACTATATTCTCCCAGTATTTCACAGGCCTGTCTAAATGTTGCGCAGCAAACTTTAAACGAGCTTCAACATGCTTTTTCTTCAGCAAAGGAGTGTTGCGTGGTGAGCTTGCATACAGGCCACAGCCGTTGAGTGCATTACTTATTGTTTTCTTTGAAACAATTGTACATGCTAAGTTCAGGTCTTTCTGAAGCTCTCCACAAGTGGTCCTTGGCTCTTGGACAACTATTCTGACAATTCTTTTCACTCCTCTGTCAGAAATCTTTCGAGGAGCACCTGGTCGTGGCGGGTTTATGGTGAAATTATGTTCTTTCCACTTCCGGATTATGGCCCCAACAGTGCTCACTGGAACATTGAGAAGTTTAGAAATCCTTCTGTAACCAATGCCATCAGTATGTTTTGCAACAATAAGGTTGCGAAGGTCTTGAGAGAGCTCTTTGCTTTTACCAATCATGAGATGTTTCTTGTGTGACACCTTGGTAATGAGACACCTTTTTATAGGCCATCAGTTGGGACTGAACCAGCTGATATTAATTTGCACTGACAAGGGGCAGGATTGCTTTCTAATTACTGATAGATTTCAGCTGGTGTCTTGGCTTTCCATGCCTTTTTTGCACCTCCCTTTCTTCATGTGTTCAATACTTCATTAGCGGTCATTACCAACAAAGGCTTTTGTACGAAGTATTAAATAAATTTCAGTAAGCGCGTTCAATACTTTTTCCCTGTCATTCCATTTTATTACACATAACTTAATTTCTGAACTTATTTGTTTGGTTTTCTTTGTATGCATCGATTACTTGGGTTGTTACTGACATCTGGTGAAAATGTCATGTCAATAGCACCTTTAGAAATATATTTACTGAGAAAAATGGTGACATGTTCAATACTTATTTTACCTGCGCCTATAAAAAGTATTCACCCCCTTGAATGTTTCACCCTTTTCTTGCTTTTATACATGAAATCATTGTCAATATAATTTGGCTTTTTCTGACAAGAATTTGCAAAAAAGAACTCTTTAATATCAAAGTGAAAACAGATTTTTACAAAATAATGTCAATGAATTAAAAATCTATAAGGTAAAGTAAATGATTGCATAAATATTCAGGTCAGTATTTAGTCAATGCACCTTTGGCTGCAATCACAGCACTGAGTCTGTGTGGATATGTCTCAATCAGGCTGGCACATCTGGACACTGCAATTTTTCTCCATTCTTCCTTGCAAAACAGCTCAAGCTCTGTCAGGTTGCTCGGGGATTGGGCGTTAACAGCTCTTTTCAAGTCCAGCCACAAATTCTGGATTGGATTGAGATCTGGGCTTTGACTTGGCCACTCCAGAACATTCACCTTGTTGTCTTTGAACTATTTCTGTGTAGCTTTTGCTGTATGCTTGGGGTCGTTGTCTTGCTGGAAAATAAATCTTCTCCCAAGTCGTAGTTCTCTTGCAGACTGAGTCAGATTATCCTCCAGGATTTGGCGATATTTTTCTGCATTCATGTTCCCCTCTACCTTGACAAGCCTTCCAGGGCCTGCTGCTGAGAAGCATCCCCAGAGCATGATGCTGCCACCACCTTGCTTCACAGTGGAGATAGTGTGTTTGTGGTGATGTGCAGTGTTTGGTGTTCACCAAACATAGCGTCTAGTCTGATGGCCAAAAAGCTCAATTTTTGTCTCATCAGACCAAAGAACCTTCTTCCAATTGACCTCGGAGTCTCCCACATGCCTTTGGGCAAATTCCAGGCAAAATTTCATATGAGCTTTTTTCAACAGTGGCTTTCTCTTTGCCACTCTCCCATATAGCTTCGACTGGTGAAGAACCCGGGCAACAGTTGTATGTACAGTCTCTCCCATCTGAGCCTCTGAAGCTTTTAACTCCTTCAGAGTGGTGTAGGTGTCTTGGTGGCCTCCCTCACCAGTCTTCTTCTTGCCCGGTCACTCAGTTTGTGAGGACTGCCAGCTCTAGGCAGATTTTAAAAAAATGCCATACTCCTTCCATTTCTTAATGATGGATTTCTGGAAATGATGGAGTTGGAAATATTTTTGTAGCCATCTCGTCTTATACTTTTCAATGATCTTTACTCTGAGTTGCTTGGAGTGTTCTTTTGTCTTCATGTTGCAATTGTAGCAGGAATACTGATGAACCAGAGACTGGACCTTCCAGACACAGGTGTCTTTATACGACATTCACTTGACACACATCAACTGCACTCAGGTGATCTCCATTTCACTAATTGTGACACTGCTGGCATCAACTAGCTAGACCTCTGTTGAATTAGGTCAGTCACTTTAAAGGGGGTGAATATTTATGCAAATGCTTATTTTACACTAAATATTTTTAATTAATTGACTTTAGTTTGTAAAAATCTGTTTTCACTTTGACATGAAAGAAGCTTTTTTTGCAAATTCTTGTCAAAAAAGCCAAATTATATTGACCATGATTTCCTGTATAAAAGCAACAAAAGGGGAAAACATCCAAGGGGGGTGAATACGTTTTATAGGCATTGTATATATATATATATATATATATATATATATATATATATATATATATATATATTTGTGTATATGTGTATATATAGTAAAACTTTTAATCACATTCATGAAAAATTATTTGATTGTGGCATTAGGAGCAATTCTTGGTTTCTCATGAAAACCACTGATCAATTCCATCATAAATTCCTGATCAATCCAACTGCATTGTAACAGAGGCAGGCTTCAAAGTGCAACTGCTGTCCACTTTAAAATCCACAATCAAAGGTCAACATGAGCAGGGTGACATACCGGACTAACCCGCACATCACACAGAGCAGACTGGCCACAGGAAGGTCTCAGCTGCTGCCCTCTGTCCCGCAGGACAGTGTGCAGGGAGATAAAACAGAAGGAGACAGTAATGCTTTTACATCTCAGGACTGCACACGCCGCCGCCCCGGCAGGGGAATGGATCCAGGTCACGGATACTAAATGCTGTTATTGACCCGAATAGACAGAGACAGTAAAGAACAGATATTTATTGTTCTCCAATACCACTGTTGTTTCCTCCTCCCTTTTTTTATAACCGCAGAAAAGACTTTCCTGTTTGATGTGCTGCTGCTCCGCAACGTCCCAGGAGTGCAGCGGGAAATATTTGCTGCTGCTCAATCACGGCTGACCCCCCTTCACCCAGCTGTAACATTTGAATCTCACACTCTGTTTCAGCCGCGGCCTTTTTGTTATTGCCACAGCACCGCCTCTCTCCCTTTCTCTCCCCCTTCTCTGCACCGCCAGGTCCCATCCCGCGATTGAGATTTCACTCCTCAGTGTTTTGACATGCTCCACAGCCCCTAACACTGATTACAGCATCCTGCAGGACCGCATTAGCGCTGCATGGCCAGGCACCCTGGTGTGTGAGTGAGTCGTGTGAAGTGCAAGGTGTGTGAGTTCGGCCTCGTGCAGTGCAGCGACGAAAAGCCACATCTTCTGAACCTTGGAGCATCTCGGTTTAATGTGTGTGTGTGTGTGTGTGTGTGTGACTCGAGGCTGTGTTTCATCATTCAGGCCCTCTAAACTACGCTGGCTGCATGCAATTCATCTTCCAACTCTCTCAATGGGGAAAACTTATATTGAGTCCCTTGCTACTTGATAAATGGCAGATGATCAGTTTCAATGCCAATGCCCTCCAAACACACAAAAACTCTGCCTTTACTACTGTGACTATTTTCTCCATTTACAGGCCATATGTGCTCAAAACAAACTACATACATAAGTGTTGTGTGAATACTTCTGACGGGAAAAGTGTTTTATAGCTGCTCAGAATGGTCACACTCATAGTGAGCCAAGCGGTTGGTTTCAACACAGAAAGGGTTCTCTTCTCTCCACAGCCAGTATGGACAGAGGGGACAATTATAGCAACCAATAACCCTTTCAATGTACAAATGACAAGGGTTCTAACTGTAGAGCTCCAGGCTTCGGCCCACGTCCCCATACAGACCCTTTTCCTAATCATGTGTTAGTTTAAATAAGCCACACGACTACCACCAATATCGCAAAGCTAAACAATATAAACTTAACCTTAAAAACCCCATCAATCCATCACATATTTTGATATGAGTGTAGTTAATAAAGTTAGCTAACGTTACATAAAACAGAGAATAATGTGTACTTACCTTATGATTTTGCTAACGTTTGCTATTAGCTATGCTAATAGCTAATAAACAACAAAAAACGCAAAGAGCTTAATGTAATCATTTCAGCTAATGTTAACATTAGTTAGAAATCAGCATAGCCAGCTAATGTTACATTACCTAACTTTAAGCTAGTTGTATTGAGATATTAAGGTTGAATTGTTTACCTGAGTGTTTTTGTTTGAGGTCTTGGGGCATGGATGTGATGAAATGTATTAAATATAAACTTGGGAGGCTACTTTATTTATTAACAGTAAGCGCAATAGAACAATACACTGCGCAATATAATACAGTGGCACGTAAACGCTATTAACTGATTAATCCATTCATCGATCTATCAAGTATTTTTGGTATAACTGTTGCTAATAAAGTTAGGTCGTAACATTAAGCAGCAAATAACTTGTATTTTCCTTATGAGTTTGCTAATGTTTACCATCTATGCTAATATCCTTGGTAAACTAATGTTAAAGTTCCCACAACAACAACAACAAAAATGCAAAGAACTTAATGTTATCATTTCAGCTAACGTTAACATTAGTCAAACATTAGCATAGACAGCTAACGTTAGCTAGCCCTTTCGCAAGCTTGTCGGTTAGTATTTACTGCTTAATGTTACAACAACTTTAGGCCAGTTGTATTGAAATATTAAGGTTGTCTGTTTACCTTGGTGTTGTTGGTGGAGGTCGTGGGGCTTGGATTTGATACACTGTATTAAATAAATACTCTGTAGGCTACTTTATTTATTAACAATAAGCTAGAACATTAAACGGCGCAATATAATACAGTGGCACTTAAATGTTATTTACTGATAAGGTAGCATGGTTAACGGTAAAAGCATGTATTAACACACATAATTAACCATTGTGACTGTATGGGTCGTGCTTACTAATGCAGTTCTAGAAATCTGGAAAACTGGCACATTGTGTAAAACAATGTGTAACGATTGGTAAAACTCTCCTTCAGCTTTCCAAATAAACATGATCATTACATGACCACTTGGCTCGTAGTCTGACTGAATGTAAACCCAGAAAGATGTTGCCTAATATGGCTATTATGGCTAATCCCATCTGAGTAAACCACCCTGGTCTTCCACACACAGCAGATTGGTTTCGTGACAGGCTGACTTTAAATGCAGTTATGCTGTCCGCTAAGGAAACTCAAAAAGCTGCAGTGGCTGTTTATCCCATGGATTACTGTAGGGACCATCGCGAGTAGTTTCACTATTATTGTTGACCTCATTCACTCGAGCCAGAGTACATAGGCGAAGAGCTAATCCAATGAAAGAGAAGAGATGAACACCTTTGATTTTCTCTCTCCTCACATGAATATTCATGGTCACACACGCGCCTGGGTCAAAGCCTCAGTTTCTTTTACCCCTGTGTTTTCAATCCTAGAACCCTTTTGCTTACCTCAGCATTTCTCACTGTGCCCCCCACCCCCGAAGGCCATGGGAGCTCATTCTCTCTACGAAGAATTAACAACTCCCCTAGGGGGGCTGCGACAATGCAATCAGGCGAGGCAATATGTCTTCGGCGCTGAGAAAACACCAGCAGAAAATAAAGAATGAAGAAAGATTGTCTGCTGTCCGTCCCCCACCCCCCATCCATCGCATCTCTCTCAATACTTTATTAACTCTCAGAGCTTGCCAGTCTTAAACAGAGAAACAGGCCGTGTGGAAAGAGAGAAGAAGAAAATTTGGGATTTCTAGAACAAAAGACAGTTTGGCAGAAAAAGTCCTGATGCAATCCATCCATAATTTACCATCTCTGTGTTGTTAAGTTGTGTACATTTGTGGTTTTGCTTACCAGAAGTCCAACACATCGGTGCAGATATGAAGCGATTAAACCAAATCGATTTGAGCGAGAAACATTGTGTGTGCTTGTTGCGTTCAGGCTTGGACAGAAACGGTAATAATGCGAAATGAAAAAAACTCCATCACAGTCTGTCCTCCTTCTGTATTTCAAAACAAACAAAAATAGGATGTGTTCACAATACAACACAACTGTGCACTTATCTCGCTGTATAGATTTTTCAATAAAACATCTTCCAGTGTCATTCACTGCAGTGCTCTCTTCCTTTTCAGTGACAGCGGCACCAAAGTGCTTGTTTAGATGAGACCGTTATTACCAGAGATGATTATGGACTTCTTCAGAGAAATTTGGCATTATTTCGATAAATCAACTTCATAATACTAATCCTGTCTTCAACTTTAAACTAAATTCGGTAACATGTAGTTAGAACTTAGAATTAGAACTTAGAGATATGGTTTGGACTGGTAACCCGTCATTTTCCCGCTGTTTCATGCTAAATAAATGCTTGCATTCTTGTCAACCACAAGTTCACACACAAGTCACCTTCTGGAATGTACAATGTGTATGAATGCAATTATTGCCTTTTTCTGATTGAAACACACAAGCACAAGATCTTCAAATTGATATCAGTATATTTTGCTGCAGGCAATAATACTGTATTTTACCTCTTAAGATTTGTTTTTAGCGTTGCAGTGCAGATATCAGACCTCTTTACGATTGGCTGAGTGGGAGATGACATGAATGTTAAATAACATTATTTAAAAACGTTTAAAGAAATTCACAAATTGTTGGCTCGTATGTATTTTACACAGTTTACTTTTTATTCATTTGATAATGTCTTTTTATTTATGTTATATTGAATATTACCACCTCTTATCCTAAATGACATGAACATACCTTTGGACTACCTTATCAGTTTTTCTGCGACATTACATGTAATACAATATACATGTTTTTAAGCAACATTGGCATAACAGAGGATGACATCCTCTGTTTCCATTCTATACCACCATTATCCTCATGACTTCCAGTAAGAGGCCATCTTCACATCTGAGAATTCACGCAGCAGGTAAAATATCCATTTTTCTTTTTTTATACTTTGTCTCCTTTTTCATTACAGATGAAAGGTGTATAAATAGTGTGTGGTGTCAAGACAGAGCGTAGCAGCCTCAATAACAGAGCCAGGAGTCACATGGTATCACAGTGTCAGCAGAAGTGTTACCATTCCCTCTGGGGGGGGCTCCAGACTCTCTTAAATGAGTCTTGCTGGAAATAGGTTCCACAAATAAGGCGGGGGAAAGTGGGTCTGGTGCCAGCTTTCCTGATAAATATGACCTGAAAACATGCTGAATCAATGCTCACATGGAGGAAGGAGGGGCGGATGCATGTGTGTATACGGTAAGAGGCATCCTCTGCAGCTATTGATTATCCCACTGGTTCATGGCTGAGGACATGCTGTAGCTGCCCCAGCTTAGCATGATTGGCTTCACTTCAACAGCTGCAAACCCAATTCTGTAAGTGCGTGTATAAAACACATCAAAGTAGTTTTGGATCTCTATGCGGTGTGAGATACAAGAAAACATGCAAGCATGACGGACAAGAGTTTGATATGCAGGGCCAGACCTCCAATTCTGATGCAAATAAGATGCACGAAAAACTATTTCATGGAAGGCTGCGGAATGCAGAGGCACATTAAGAGATTTCCATTTCATGGAAAGCTGGGTTACAGGTTCAAAAATTACCTGTTGCAGGTGCATACACACAGTACATGATGTATACCACTAATGTGGAAACGGCGAACATGTTGACAGAAACCTAATGCTATTTTATGTCTGCACAGTCTATAGGTTCATACTGAATGCAACTGCAAAACTATCCCTGGCAAAATTTCATATTTTTTGCAAATATATCTGGCCATGGCAATTAAACATTTTGATGGTTATGTTTAGACACTTGGTTAAGCTTAGGTAGAGATTGTGGTCTTAGTTTGATTTATGTTTTTTTTATTTGGGTTTGAATTTATTAGGTCCAATTAGCTTAAACTGATATTATTTAAGGCTACATTTTCTTATGTAACACATCTGACACTTTTATATGATATTTGCCCCTAAATCCTATTACAGTTACTTTAAGCAACTGAAGAGTTTAGCACAAAAGGCTGAATGCGAAAATGAAATGCCCGAGCTGGAGGCCTCCACCTGCTGGGTTCCAAAGCAGCTTCAACAGCAAGTATCAGTATCAGTTGTGTAGAAAATGATGAGGGCATGTCGGCGTTGTACCACCAGCTGTAGGCTATGTGAATGGAAACACATCCGACATGCCATAGCGCAATCCACGGCATCACCCAGATGTGCCTTTTCAATGAGGAAAAAAAGCAAACTGTAGCCCTACTCCGTATTTCAGCTGCTTTGGAGTTGCCTTTAGACAAAAAGTAAAAGGGGATGAAAGAGTTACAAAAGTAATTTGCATTTTCATCGGCATATAGCAGAAGTGAAACTCTTCCTAATGCACATGTTTTTATTCTTTATTGTCTATGTATTTCGGTATGTTTAATTTCATAGCATAGGTGTAACGGGTGGTGTGTGAAACCCCAGTGCAGTACGACCAGGAGACAGAGAAATGTTCAGGAGCTTTATTCAAAGCGGAACAAACAGCAGACTGACAGGCAGGAGATAACTCACAGGGGATATTCCACTCTAGAGAGCGCTGATCCGTCAGTGGAGCAGGCAGACAAAAACCAAAAGGAGAAAAGGCAAATCTCGTGGTCGGGGACAGAAGGCTGAGTCGGTTAACCGGGGCAGAGGCAAGGTAGGAATACCGTGGTCTGGGACGGAAGGCTGAGTCAGTTACCGGGGCAGAGAAGTCCAAACAAGCGGGGTCGGCAACGGGAAATCAGTCCGGGGGATAAAGCTGGAAGGTCTGGCATAATGCGGAGAACGATCTGGCAGTGAGTGTGTGTGAGACTGGGGTTTAAATACTGCAGGGTGTAGGTGCAGCAGAGTGAGCAGGTGAGAGTGATTGTGCTGATGAGGTGGGTGTGGCAGACAGGTGCACTGCATGAGGCTGATTAGGTGAGTGAGGGAGAGTGTGGTGAGAGAGAGAGGGCTGGGCTGTGAGCTGAGAGAAATAGACAGAGTGCAGGAAGAGTGAACAGGCGTGACTGTGACAATAGGAGATGCTTTACAGTTTTATAGTAATCGTCAAACAGCCTAAAACAGAAGTTTGACGGGGCGACTGTACTCAGTGGTAGAGTAGGGTTGTCCTTTAATCAAAGGGCCGAAGCGTTTGATCCCCGGCTGTGCTATTCCATGTCAATATGTCCTTGGGCAAGGCACTTAACTCCAAATTGCTCAATGGGTATGAATGATTAGAGTCCTGATGGGCAGGTGGCACCTTGCATTATAGCTCCTGTCGTCAGTGTATGAATGGGTGTAAACTGATGAATGATGACATGTAGTGCTAACGCGCTGTGAGTGGTCAGAAGCCTTAGAAAGGCGCTATTCAAGTCCATTTACCATTTACCTTTTACCAAGTGTTTTACCAATTGTTTTATTTTTTGTAAAAATAAAAAAAAATTAAAAGTTTAATGAAATCTTAAGTAAAGAGGTAAAAAATGAAACACCAAAGTATGGTTTACATTTTGTACTACCTTGTCATTTGCAAGTGCCTTCATCATTTCAATTGTTGATTGTAGAAAGAAATGTTCTGCGTAATAATTAGCTGTGTGCTTGTGTTTGCTGCAGGGAGAGTGTGTGTTTTTGTAGCAATGGGCCTTTAGAACAATGGTCGGTTAGTTTTCGGGATAATGGGCTGTCGGACAAATGGGCTTTGAGTCCAAGGGGCCATTTTTTGAGTTATCGTAATATTGGGCTGTTGGATACAGGAAGTGTATATTGAATATACCAGAGCGTTTTCACTTGGAAATGCTGCCTGCTGTGAAATTGAAGTTGATGAGAGTGCTGAGAATGAACCAGAACTATTAAATTATGGTCCGGAACACCAAAACAATGAGATAAAAGTTGCTAAGGATGGTCAATAATTCTGAGAGTTTAATCACTACAACCAACCTCTTTCACGCCACACATGGTAATTGGACCAGTTATTGATAAAAACAAATATTTTTTCTACTTTTATTTGTTTTACTGTTACATGTACATAATTTGGGGACTTCAAATGTTTCAAGAAAAACGGTCAGACCCTCGAGAGAGCACCTGGCAACCCTCCTATGAAGCTGTGACACCTCCTAGTAGATCAGAGAGGTGTTAAGACTTTGAGAAACATAGATGAATATTTTGCTTGATTACTATTTTGGTCAAGTGACATTTAACCAGCTTTACAATGTCATCTGCAGCCTAAGCTGATATGTTCTCCGGGGAGGGGAGATGCTACTTGCCTCATTAAAATTGAAACGGTTGCTATGCTATTTGTGGGGTTAACTGGCATAGATTACCCTGAAGGTCAACTGGGAGGCTGTGTCTGGTACTGATCCATGCTACACACACACCAACTATTTCACGCTCAGCCAACTATGATGAATCTGTAATAGCTCCGACAAGATCAAACTTTTCCCCCGTCAGCTTTCTATTTTTTTGGCAAACCAGTGAAGTTATTTGTGCGGTTTTTGCAGCTTACATTTGAACTTTTCTTCACATTTCCTACAAAATCAACCTCAGCGGGAAGTTAAAAGGTGTTACCGTCGACAACAGGCCACCGCCGACATTAGACCACCGCAGACAATGCTCCAAACTGAAGTCAAAGCCTGTTCGTCAGCTGTCAGCCGTTCTGATGTGCTCCTTTGACTCATGATGATGAAGAAAGGGCCGATACAAGGAGGAGAACCGACAGATGCTGCCGCTGCTGTTTGTGTCATGCATTTTGTGTGTGCATAGAATCACAGTTGAGCCAGAGACCTCGCTCCAATTTGTGCCCTGTCAATTGTGAAAAATAAATAAAAAATGAATGTTATGTCACGGCAATCTGTGTTCAGTGAATGCACACAAACACACACACAAACACACACACACGCGTACTGTACACAAACATCACCTGAGCCAAATCATTGTTCTGCTACAAAACGTTGTACTGAGCTGTTTGCGCGACCTGCTGAAGCTCAGCTGGAAACAGGATTGACAGCGGACTTTGTGCACTGTACACACACACAAACACAAACACACACACACACACACACGCACACAGACTAAAACAGCTCTCAGCAGTGCAGCTTGGCAGATATGCAGGTGTGCCCAGTCAGGCATCTTAACAAAATAAAGAGGGAAGAGGAGGAAGCACGATCGGGCCACAGTCGCCTCCCCGTGTTACCAAACACATAAATAAAAGCCTGGCTGCTTTCTGCACACTGTTTGTCAGAGCTGCATCAGCTGCGTGTGTAACACACATGATGCACAATGATAGACAGCAATTTATAATGGAATTACTTAAACTGAATGGAATGGACCAGACTTGTTGTATGGAAACACTATTTTTGACTTTAAATTGCTTGATCTCTTGAGAATGAAACTTGACTTGTGGTGGGAGTGTAACAAAGTACAATTCTTGTGGGTGAACCAGGTCAGTTTTTTATTCCAGCACAATTCCATTTATAGACATCATGATGGGTATTGTAATGGAGTATGCTTGCTTTGAATAGAGTGATGTAAAGCCTTCAGCTTTATGTATATATATGATCTTAAAAGCAACCAGACTTCTGAACAATACCCATGGCTTATTATATCAGTTTATATATATATTATATCTGCGCTGTATTTAGAATATTTTCACCGCTTTACCTCAGACATCCTTTTTCCGAAGTAGAACTGAAGCGGTTATATTGCTCTCTTCTGAGCCACTAGGCTCCATTGACAAAAAGGTAATTTTACCTTGCAGAAAACGGGAACATACAAACAACCCAACTTCAAAAAATCTGAATTGAATTTATTTTCAAACTTTGCACAGCTAACACTGACTCAGCTAGTGCTAGCATTTACATTATTCATAACCTTATTGATTAGCCTACTTCCGAAATCTGCGTCCCTGCTTTTTGCTGAGTGTCCGTGTCGAAAAACCCGATTAAAAACCCTTGCCTGTTTGGGAGTGTATTTAAACAGTCCAGGTCACTTTGACCAACAACATAATGGATGTGATGTCCATGTAATGGATTGACATTTTTGTCAACACAAAGTTTGTTATTGGAACTATTCAAACAGTTCACAATGCCGTCTGTTGATTCTCCAAAGTAACTTGACAATGTTCTCAGAAGGATGCATTCCTGTGAATTCTTTATGCTGCGAGCACATCAAAAAAATCTATGCCCCTCCATTGTACTGGGTTGGAGGCAGAAATCTCAAAACCCGGAAAAAATTTAAACAAAACTGTCTGACTGGCTACATACCAGGAGACGAAAAACGGTGGAATTTGAAATGAACGATCCTTGGAGGCTTGTAAAGCTCAAATTCTTACAATAAACTCCAGGATTCAGTAAGATTTTCATAATGTGATGAACAGAATTCAAAGGCCCTGTGCAGACCTACCATTAGAATGTGTCTCCACATGTGTCTTGAGTGACTCTTTGTGATCGTCTCTCACTTCCAGGCTATATGCAACAAAACACATTAAATAATTTCTGTTTGCAAAGTTGCTGATTATAACCGTCAGGAGGCAGCAGGAGTAATATCTACATATTACATCTACATATATGTGTACTTGGGTACATCTAACCTAATAACATAAGCTTATTGTCTACTGGTGGTCTTTGGAAACCTCCGTACCTCTGACACAACAGGCGCAGGGTTCCAGAGACAAGCAATTAAGCTATATAACTGTAGGTCATATTAAGTTATTATCGCCTCTGGATTCGTTGCATGTCTAGGGCTTTTAGTGTGAAAAGTCAGATCGCAAGGAGTGTTGCTGTTATGTGCTGCAGTTGACAAATGTGCTAGTAATAAAGTGTTTGCCATTATTTTATCACCTTCATAGAGTATAGGCACAACGTAACCCTTGGCTACATACGCTGTAACACACACACATTTTGGATGGGTAGGCGTTCCTTCAATGTGACACATTTGCTTAAACACTGCTAAAAAAATGTGACCGCTCGTTTCCCAGACCATCTCCGAATGTGGTCCACGCTATCGGATCTAAATGCGTCCTTGTACATTCACAGCAGGCAATCTCTGGTTCTGCCGAGTGGAGCCAATGTGGAAATGTCTTAAAACCCGCATTCTCTCTACTGTCCACCAGGAGGTGATTCCTCGGGTTGTAAAAATGAGTCTGATTGTATAGAAGTTCATGAGAAAATGACCCTTAGAGGAGTATGCTTTAGGCCACAACCGAGCCGTATACGGCTTCTCTACATCACTCCTGCGCATTCCAAATATGATAACTTCTGTTTAAAAAAACAACATGGCGGTGTCTGTATTCCAAGATGGCCACAGCGAAATGGCCAAACTCTATGCTTCATAACATCAGTCCACAAACCCATGGGTGACGTCATGATGACTACGTCCACTTCTTAAATACAGTCTATGATTGACCCCTGTACTTAGAGCTGTCCACTTGTGATTTGATCACCCAAGACGTGATTTAATGGCAGGCGGGAACACGACGCTGGATTCCCTCGACAAACGCCTCCCTCAATTCAAATCCGTCATTGTAATCGAGAATGTTCTTTCATCCGCTCCAGAAAGTCTCCGGCAGAATTTGCTCTGCAGCCAGTAGAGTGGGCAATTAACGTGAGGAAGCCTAGGCAGTTTGACACAGCCATGTGTCGCATGTCTCCCGGGTGAATAGGTTTGAAACGTGACCTCTTACTATTCTCTCTCTGCACCTAATTCATTCTGTCATGATCTGCCATGCTACGCCACCTCCATCTCCTCCCTTATTTTTCATTCTTTCAAGCTCTCCATTCTGTTCTTTTCAGCTTTCCTTTCACCTTCTCTTCAACTTCCTATTTACCAACCTCCACATGCCCTCCTTCTCTTGCCTTATAAATTTCTATTTCGTGAACTTCCCATAGCTGCTACTTTAACTTTTGTTTGACTTTCTTAAGCAGTGAAAGAATGCTTTCATTCTTCAAACCTCAATAGACCCTTTCTGTCCTTCTGCTTCTCCTACCTTGTCGTCTTCTCATGGTGCTGATTTTAAATCACTCGCCATCTGCCTCACAATGGATGAGGCAACACGAGTACTTTTTTATATGCCAGTCTTGCTACTGTGTCTACTGTGTGAAATGATATACCAAGAGTATGAATAGGAAGTGCAAAATTAGGAGGAGAAATCAGCAGGAATCCATGGTTCAACATTGTTGGTAAACCCCCAATTGCATTTTATTTTTTATTTTGTTTTAGTTTACTTGAGTGAGTGAGGTGAGAAGTCTGCAGGTGCACAGTTAAGAAAATAAAGGGGGGGGAGTCAGTTAAGAAAGTTACAGGTGGTGGAATGAATTCATTTGTATGACCTCGACACCGGCGCTACCATCAGTACTTTTCATGAATCCAGCAGACCCATTGTGAAATGAGTTTGCGGCTCATTTGAAGTTGAGGACAGAGAAGGGGAAATAACTTTCAGATATGCACAGACTTCATATCATCTTTTAAAGTTCTTGTTCTTGATGTTTTAAAGGTTTTTCTTTGGGGAATTATAGCGGCATCCGCTTAGTTAGAAAATGTAGCCAAGGACAGTGTTGCACACACTTTTCCAATCAAAGTACCTAGCAGCACAAGCTCGATCCAAAAGTTGCTCAATCTAGCAAGACAGTAGCCAAGTTGGCCTCCCTCCAAAGCCACTCCCCCAAAGTTATCATAATGGCCATAAACAACAAACATGGCAATTGTTAGTGCTGCTAAGCTAGCAGCCAGTGGAAGACTCCCAAATAAGATGACAATTAGTAACCCAGCCTTTAACACTTAAATCAAGCTTTAGTTTACTTTCGCTCAATTCCTGAATGCCTATGGGAGAATGATTATGTAATTCGATCCAATATAGACTCAACAATTCAGCTGAGAAAAGCTCATATTGCTTTTTGACATTACTTATAGAATAGTTTCAATCTTACACAAACATACTATTATAAAATTAACATCATACTTTATACCAGGGCCATCTTGCCATTATGTGCTTCTTCTAGCCAGCCTCCTCCTACACATTCCGCTTGGATTTAACATCTGTTTTATTGTTATGAATATAGTTCAGGAATTTTCTTTACATTAAGTGTGTGGTGGGTATTGTGGACAGTGTTCTATCAGTCAGAAAGTCCAAGGACATTTGTCATTGATTTGATGGTAGTCGAGAATTCATTTATCCATAGTTACATACTTTCATTTTAATGTTTGTGTAAGAGCTCGCATTTAACTCACGCTACCCAAATCATTTTCTTTACAGGTTAATGTGAAAAGCACTGATGCTTGCTGTGTTGCTATTCAATTATTTATATGCTTATTTTGAAGTATAGCATTGGAAAAGATGTATGTAAACTGCAAAATTAGATAAAACTGTTTTTTGCATCAATCAAAAACGAGTTGAAGTGCTAATTGGGGTATGGGAATATGCTGTCGCCATATTCTTAGATATTCCCAAAATTTCTTCATACTCCGAAAGCATCAAACCTAGCGGGCATGAAAGAACAATTAAAGCTTGCCCAATCAAATCAAACTATAAAGCAATACATAAATTGCTATAAAGCTTTTCTATGGGTGTTTCTGACCAGGAATAAGCAGACTGGCCAGCTAGTTGCCCAAACTTTTGGTTAAACCCAACTGAGTGCAGGATGATGCATCAAACATTTGAGACTGAAGAGATAAGAAGTAAAATACACAGTGTTAGTGATTTTTTTTAAACATTTATTTGTTATAAAACGAGCTAAATTAACAATTAACAAAGCAACATCCGACTAAAAGTTTAATTTTCATTTTACTTATTTTGGAGGAAACAGTTTGAAAATAAATTTCAAACATCGAAAGACTTGGTCACCTAAAGATCGAACAACAGAGAACTCCTGTGTGCTCAAGGATATTTGAGAACGCGGGAGGGCGCCGTTTTAAAAATGAGAGCTCCTCTGAAGCCGTCTAATCATCTGGCTGTCAACAATGCAGAGAGGTATCAGGGCGGTGACAGCCACAGGAAATAGATCTGTTTGCTTTCTTTTTTTTTGTGTTCCATGACAGCGATTACTCTCCAAACAGCGTAGAGGCGGAGGGGAAATAAAGGAGATGTTCGTATCACTTCAGACGTGTCATTGTGAGGCAAAGCACCAAGATATATCCTTTTAAGACCACTGTGTCTATTTTATCAGCTGCAGGGTTTATTCAAGGGGAACAGCCTGCGGGGCCTTATCAATTTTCATGTTGTGGGTCCACGTAGATGGCAGGTTTGCTTTAAAGATGACGCTTATCGCTCTTGTCATCAGCGCGTCGAGCTGAAGATTGGGATCTCTATCTATATCTGAGGCAGTTGAGCCACTTGGCCTGTCGTTTGCTGAGAACTCACCGTCACATCAGCAGATTTTAACGTCTTCTGTCAAGCTAGTTCCCACTCAAGAAGTAAGGGGATTTTTCAGACAGTAGATAAGGTTTTCTTTCCTCAAGGGCTCGATTAGCCCGGGGTTCAGGATATGCAAAGATGTCTAGGGATTTGACTGTAAATGAAGAAAATCCACCCTCGGAAACTCTCACATTGCTAGAACCATAAGTCTGTTAATACTGAAATTCAGTTACAGTTGCAGATTTATATCTGCAGTCAGAAACAGGCTGGAGTGATGACACATGCTCAGTTAGACTTCTCTCCACCAAGAAAACAAACAAAAAAACTTTCAAAACCTGCTGCTGCATTTTAGAGATATGAAGCTGTTTTTTTTTGTCAAACCATCCTGACCCTTTGGATGGATTTGAAACATTGTTTTGTTGATACAGAGTACCCATCTGATACCAGAGTCTGATTAATAAGCTGTATGCCTCACTGTGTGGAAGTGACTGGGAACATTCTTGAATGTGTCAGACAACATCCGGCCTCAGTTAAACGCTACCCATGTATTTACAAATAAATACATGGTATTTACAAATAAATACATGGGTATAAATGTACTTGTTATTTATAAAAAATAATGGTATTCTATTCCTAATCAAGCTATTGTGTTGGTATGGGACTGATATCAGTATCGCTTCATCTCTAGCCCTGATGGAATGTATTATGGAAATTACAAAATATTGATAATTATAATAATGAATAATAACATACCAGTTAATTGTTTACTGACAACGCATTTATTTTGTTCTCCTATAATACCTGCTCTTACATACAATATCCGATCTCAGCAATAAAAGCAAGATTTTTTTTATGGCTATGTTTAGGCACTCACAAGAAAGGAAAGATCAATTCAATGTGGCTTTATTGGCATGAAAGTTTAAAAAGACAATGTTGCCAAAATAAAAAAAATAATATTAATATGAATATAAACACAACATTAATATAACATTACGATCGTTAGATAAAATACAAATACAATATTACAATTACATTTCAATAAACACATGTATGTGTATGTGTGTGTGTGTGTCTAGATTGTTTACTGTCCCTCAGGTTTTAGCATGTTGATTCATATTGAGCAGCAAGATACTGTATGTCTCCTTCTCCTAGGAGTATTTTCAATTTCGAGGAGTCATCAATGTCTTTGAGATCTGGGATTACGGAGTTCATTTAGTCAAAAAAGGTTTTCACAGTTGGTGTCTGTGTGAGTGTGCCTTCTGTGGACATTTATCACATCTGTTATGTACTGTAGCACCTGCTGGTCCACTGGGAATCGACTATGACCAAACATCAGAACAAAATGAGATATAAATACATACAAATAAATATCTGTATATTTGTCTTCACTCCTTTATAAAATCTTATAGACTTAATTTGCATCGATGTTCCTTAAATGTCAATCTCTAGCCTTAAAGCCTCCCAATGTTATTTTCCTCCCTCCTTCCATTAAAGGTGGCTCAGATCAATCCTCTCGTCTGATAGCTTCTCAGCAGAAGGGAGGATAGTTTTGTGAGCGACAAAATGGCACACGGAGCTCCTTAAAGTGTCGGCTCAGATAATCCTTTTATTAAGTGCCTTTTTGGCCCTCATAGGCGAACATAAGTCAGTGTGGAGAACAAAGCCTGCCCCTGTTCTTTCTCCCATTAACCTATCATGGTTGTTAAGCTTAATGTGAGCACTTGAAGAAAATAGCAGGGAGGATCATTGTCAATTTGGATGAAGAATAGCCCCCGGGGCCTGTGCTGAGAAGCAAGTCCAACATACCCAGGATTCTTTTTGTTTTCTGGCGTAACTAACCTTGACAACCACAATCAGGCTAAGCGGTCCTACGATGTTGGTTATCAACACGCTGAGTCAACCTGGGGGCTTCTCAATCTGGCCATGAGCGCGTTAACATAACAAAGGTGGTGTTTGCAGCATATGACCGACCGCAGACATGGACGAGCCTACTGTAAGCATAGCAACCAGATGAAACTTTTGTGTGTGCTAAGCGTGTTTGAGAACTATGGTGGCTGAGGAGAAAACGGGAATGGTCATATCGAGAGCCAGTTGGGCTGACGGGATTATACATTTTTTGGTTAAAAAGGTTCAAAATGGTCACTTAGTTCTCTAGGTTTACCTACGCAATAAAACTACTTGGTGGTTAAGGCAACAAACATACTTGGTCAGGCCTACATTGTGGTTTCGGTTAAAAATAAGCATGTTTCTTGCGCTAAATAGCTTTTTTATGTAACTGGCATATTAAAGTATGCAAATTAAGTAACAATATGTAGGTTGACATTGTTTCACCCAGGACACAAACAGCGGTCTCCTGGGTGAAAGTCTGTTTGTTTGACCAAACCATCCACTATGACCTCCCTAAACAAACTGTCTAGCCCTTTATGCTATGTCAGTTGCTGTGAATGTCCAGAACTGACGCAGTTTGGTTTACATTGGAGCTATTTGAAATCCCGGTCAGTAGGTATAAGAGTGCCAAAGGCCACTGACAATGCATCATGGGAAAACGAGCTGGAGTTTTATCTGTAAAGACAATGCAGCAAATGTATGACACATTTCAAAACACTCTGGTACTTTTCACCAAGTTATTTAATGTGTTGAAATTACACATTATATCAGTTCTGACATTTATATAGAATTTTTTCTGTATCCATCCATAACTTAGTCTTATTAGCAAATGTTAAACAAGCCCGTTAGACTACCCGAGTGTCCTACATAATGGCATTACCTCCTTCTGATTTAGTGTCTTACATGTAAATTACAAGTTGTAAGGGCAAATTCAAATGTTTACTCAAAATTAGTAATGTGAAAGTTTGCAAAGTCAGTCTGTCCAACACAGCAGATGGTTAGATGTTAGATATTGATGAACTAACTTGCATATTGATGGAGGGTGAATGGATGTATGCATGCCTAAAGTGTACTGTTTATTATATATACTGTATGTGAAGGAATTACAAGGAAGCAGAGTTTTCCTGCATCAGAAGTGACATGTATCACGAACCCAGCACGACCGCTAGAGGCTCACACAGTCTCAGTGACAAATCCTGAGAGATGCCTCTATTCTCCATGGTGGAAATTTGACTCCGGCATTAGCATGCTAATCTAAACAGGAGCCAATTCAGCAAGGAAGTCGCTGCTCTCACAGCCGGAGATGACAGCCTGCTCTGAGGATGATGACACTCAGCAGAAAAAAATGACACAAAATAAACACATTTCCCCTCTGAAGATTGTGTCAGTTATAATACTCCAGTGTGCATACGATTGCTTGAGCACAACTGGGGTGTGTGTAAGGTATCAAACATGGTAATGCTTGCTTTACTTATGCTTGGTATAATTACAGTAATTGATGAAGTTGCAATCTGGAATTGAAAAATGCAGTGTTTACTTACTTTTCATGATCGATGAGCTCAAGTTACACAGCTATGAATCACACTGTCAGTGTTTTATGGATGTTGAGTTTTGCTTCTTTATTTTTTATACACTACATGGCCAAAAGTATATGGACACAAGAGGAACTCCAAAACCATTGGCATTAATGTGCTGCTGCAACAGCCTCCACTCCTCTGGCCAGACACTCCACCATATGTTAGTACCTGGCTGCAGGGCAAGTTGGACCTTTGTTTGTGTGTATATAAAATACATATTTATGTATTTATATTATATCAGTTCAATTGTATGTTATATTTACATTATTTCCACCCCTTTACCTCACCTTCAGAGAGCCCTAAAGACGGTGAACTGAAGCCATTATATCCCTCACTTTAAAGCCATGAGACTCCACTGTCTAAAACAGTAATTTTACCTCGCTGACGCCGGTCTTGAATCTTAATTTAACATTGCATTCACAGCAGCACATTGTTAGCTACTGTACCAGTTCTCCTGTCTGCTTCCTCTAACTGGGAGCATGCTAGAAGCCATCTAGGTTATGGTAATACAATGACAATAGATAAGGATATATATAAATATTGTGCATAACACTTAATTTTTTAGAAGGCCTTGAGAAATGAGCATTATGATGCTTAAATATACATACTTTGATCAAAATGTAAATGTTCAGATTTGACTACATAAGGCTAAACACACTAGAGCAGCCCTGAAGTGTGGCGAGCTACCACCGAGATGTTCGAGGTCAACGAGCTGTGGCCATATTTGATTCGGCGGTGAAGTTCGGTCAAACTCAAAGGACCTTTAACGACCTACCTTACAAAAATGTATTTGAGGGTTTTGACATGGTATTACGAATAAATGAATACTAAATAAAAACTCCCTGCCACTTCCATTTCGTCAAATTAGCTCTTCGAGGGAGTCATGGTATTCAAGAAACTTGATTACCCCCCCTGGATTTCTCCGATGATTTTTTGGACATGTATGATTGATTTCTATGTTATTGGTTCATGCACATAACGTGCCCAACCCTAATGGGTTTATAAGACACCAAAGAAACACTGCTCGGTCCTAAACAACATTTTCTTTCTTCTCTCCCTGGCCTGGCAAATAAAATCTGCTACAAAAAGATTCCTTTCCTGACGCACAACTCAAGTTTTCATTGTCATCCAGCCAAAAGAAATCAACATAAATGGAGCTCATTTTACTAAAGAGTGCATTCCTATAGGCGTAACAAGGTTTCTAAAGGGTAAAGACTTAGTTTCATTGCACGTAGTGATGCATCCTATTATTCAAAATAGAAACATTCATTTCAGACTATTAAACTGATACTAACCAGGCTCAGGAAGTCTAAAATAGGCAGTTTCCGCGGTAACCAGGTTATTACAGTGAACGCAATTGTGTTATGATTTCCTGTGTAATTGGAAGTAACATGGCTTCTTGAATGCATGTAAACATACTGCATATAGCGTATCTTGCCAACAGGAGTCACAACGGATTCATCACTTCAAAACTTCAAAGGTTCTTCATCATTTATGCATCAGTCCTTGCAGTGTACTTATTCAATCATAATAAATTTAGAGTTTACAAAGTGTTCGACAAGTAAACACCAGGGAGAGTCCGTCAAGAATACTAAAACATATTATAAACAACTTCTAAAATGAAAAAACCCAAAAGAGGCAGATAAACAGAGTGTGGAGGACGGAGACTATAGAAGTAATATGATATTCTGTTTTAACTCTGAGTGTGATATCTCCATCCAGCCAGCAGACGTCCTCTAACCTTAGCCTCTGAATCAGTAATAAGACACGGAGAGTGGATGCGGTGCAGCCGTATCTGACGCAACAGTGACTCAGACAACAACTCTTTAAAGGGGGGATTACTCTATGCAGCAGGGATGGCAGTACATGCAGCTTGGTCAGCACCCCTCTGCATCCTGATGAACGGAGCACCCTTTGGTTTCTGTATGAAAGGCACTTCCAAGTAACAGCAATGTAAACTCATCAATGTCAATATTACAAGGTCAGAGCATCCCTGCCATGTACGATACTGATGCAAGAGGTGATGATGAATGTGCATATAATTTACTATGTAAAGCCATTATAGCCTAGGCTTGTAGTCCTAGTCCTCAATCTTGCCATGTAGTCCTTATGAAATCAATGAAACCTGACCACAACTACAGAATAATGCAAAATGTGCATCAAAACCTTCCACATATTCATTTTATTCATTTTGAGGATCGCAGCGTCTGCTGCCTCTCATTGCACACATGGAGACAGAGGCCGGTACATACAATATACAAGGCTAACACACATAGACAGACAAACCTACTTATTTATATTCAGTGAAGATTATCCTAGAGTCACCTGTATATCTTTAGGCTGATGAAGGAAACAGACAAAAGCAGGTCATGCAAACTATACACAAAGACTTTAACCCCTCTTGCTCTGTCATCGCTGACCTTCAATGAAATTATTTCTTGACTCTTCTCTTAGTCAGTGCCAGATCTTGTCCGACAACCACCTTCTGGTGACCTACAGAGCCACATCATGATGCCTCGTCACACACACTGTTTTGACACTGTTTTTTCAGCTGTGCTGCCCTACTTCCATCCTGATCATGATATAATTCATATCATGGAGGGCGGGGCTGCAGTGTCAGCCTTCCTCTGGATAAAGTATCATCAGTTAACACGTCATGCGGTCCCAATTTAGGCTGCTGTGTCAGGGTGAGGAATGGGCAGGCTTTAGTGTCCCTGCAGAGGTTATTAAGTGGCACAGCATAGAGCCTCTGACTGCCGGCTCCCCTGTGACATAAAAAAAAATCTGTTTGATACATGCTCTAATGAAGGCCGTCTACGCCTTCACTGTGAAATGTTTATACATCCAGTGGACATTGTCATTAATATTTAAATGGGGCTGTGAAGCTACAATGTGTGCCACTGCACATTGTTTTGCAGACTGGACAGGCACTAACAGAGAAGTCCTAATAAAAAACAACATCCATACATCTAAAAAGAATATACTGTGAGCAGAAACACTTTGACTTTGACAGTTAAATCCATCTAAACTTGATCTCCCTGTCCTTTCATTTAATGAGAAATGAGTTTTTTATTTAAATCAACAAACTGATGACAAGGGACGATTACACCAGTGTATATCCGGGACAAGACTTTTTTTCCCACATTGTTTACAGTCTGAATAGCAACTCCAGAAGCGAGACTGGAGTTGAGAGACGACATGTAACACTGAATTGTTGTACAAGGTAATTTGAATGAAATCTTAAACCTTTGTCAGTGTTGCAAAATGCATTTCGGCCAACGCGTCCCACCTATTTTGTCTCTCCACTGTTTAACTGGATTCCACCAAAGCCTGCTCCAACGTGATTGGTCCATTCTACTCGGACTACAAACAGAAAACCAGAACGCATCTGATACAAACATCTTGACCCATTGTCCACAGATTCTGCTTATGAATGCATAATCAGTTTAAAGAGAAAAGTTAGGCATGAGTTGGTAGATTGGTTAGAGTAAGAATATCACGTTAAGCCAATCAGAGGCAGAGTAGGGCGGGAAAGACAGGAAAGTCAGCATGTCCGACGTGATTATGGAAAATATTTCATCATTTGTTTCTGTTTGTTGGAGGGAGAGGGTGTATTTTCGGAGCGATGACCCTTCGGAACAATAGCCTTTGGTTTTTCAGGATAATGGGCTGTTGGACAAATCTTTCAGCCCAATGGCAGTTTTCGGACTATTGGGGTTTTTGGAATAATGGGCCATCAGAAGCTCACCAGCTACAGCAGTTCAGTAATAGCCTGGAAATAATGGTCATAACCTAGCTCAGACTCTAGAACCAAATATAAGAAATACAACTTTGCATTAATTAACAACTGACCCTATTAATCGAATTAAAAATCAAAAAACACGTTTCACCAGAGGCTTCATCAGGGTTTTCCATGACTGTCACTTTCCCTTCACCTCATATAAACCTATACCTTTGCAGTCCCAGTACATTTCGAACGTCTTCTCCCTCAGGAGGTCACAGTTTTCATCGTCTCTGGGCATGACAGATCACCGAGGTAACCTCTGTGTGTTGGAGCCTGTCAGGCCATCACTAAAGTTTACTGTAGCGGCATAATGGTACGAAGCCTCCGTCACCTACTGGCAGCAGCCCGGGACATCCTCCGGGAGAAGGAGGGATGACGGAGGAGTGATAATGATGTGAAAAAGCGCCCTGACCTTGGCATGATTGGGATCATCGTTGTGAAGGGCCTCGTCTCCCGGGGCTACAGCTGGGGTAAATCTCACGTCACATCTTTACTCAGCAAACTCACATCCTGTCAGAGGATGGAACATGCCTCAGTGGGCTTGGTAGCTGCCATTGTATTCCTTACAGAAAGTGCAAAAGGCCAATGTTCTCTGGTGGGTGTTGTTCCCTACCACAGCAGGGAGTCTTTTGTAGCACACCACTGTACTCATTTTTATAAATATGCATTTAATATGAGAAGAAATCCCATTCTTATTGATTTTTGACATCTCTAACAAGAAGTTGAATATTCACCATTTGGAAGTACCCAACCAATGAGCTTTTGGCCACAGACAAGAGGAGCAGGGTTTTCCAAAAGCGCTGGCTGCTGGCAGGATAGTTGGACATTAAAATATAAATGTACAAAATATATTTTTTTTTAAGGTACATGGCAACTGGAGTAAAATGGAGCTGACATAGGAGAGATAGGGACGAACTTGGCACAGTTAGCGTAAAATAGCGGACATAGGTTGAAATTATATTTATTGGATTATATTCAGTATATATAGTGTAAAAATGTTACTTGTGTCCTTTACAAAAATTAAATTGTGAGTGAAATGTCTTCTTTGAAATTTCAGTTTGCTGGAGAAAATTTTAAAAATAATTCCTGACAATGACTTCAGGACACCTCTGACTACATACATGGTGAAAATGAAACATTTTTACTTCATGTATAGTAAAGTCCCTAAAAGTGTATTCAGGTATTCATGTGTATTCTTCCCCCATGGTCTAGTGTTAAAAAGTAAAGGAAACATTTGATATGCAGATATTCGCTTGTGTTAACGAAAGCCACAAAATACCACAGAACAAGGCTGTTCTCTGCTCTGATTGTCACTCATCTGTCATAAGGGCTGAAGGACAAGTACTGCCTTTGTAACCAACAAACTGTGAGGAAAAGACCAATGAAATCCAATGTGATGCAATCCGTTGAAAAAGCATCTCTTGGTTGGTGTAAAACCTCCACCAGGTGTCATGCACCTTCACAAGAATTCGACTCATTGTGTTCTACTTTACCCCACAAAGCATGGTGGACTGTACGTGACGGTGTGTGTGTGTGTGTGTGTGTGTGTGTGTGTGTGTGTGTGTGTGTGTGTGTGTGTGTGTGTGTGTGTGTGTGTGTGTGTGTCCGGCAGCGGCTCCCTTCTTCACTGCTTCCACACTTTCACTCTCGACCGCCACCCACTTTGGTCCCACCTCTCCCTTATATCACCCTCCATTTCTCGCAGAGGTAATGATTGGAGGAGCTGCGACGGCCATGGCGGGTTTGAGAGGAGGCGCCGGGTCGGCCCCCAAAGGTCCACCAGGATCACAGGAGTCATTACCCGCTGTCTGTATCGATCTGCCCGCTGTTTCTCCCCCACATCACTGTGCGGTGTCAGAATTTCATTACCAGCTCTCTCTGCCTGCCCTGTGTGTACTGTGTGTATGTGGCATCCAAGGATATATACTTTATATATACTCTACTACAGAAGTGTTTTCTACATGTACAACTCCTAGTTCTGTCTCCCAGGAGCACAATTAACCTCTGTCTCACCGTGGCAACAGCCTTCCGGAGCAGCAGCCTCAACATAAGATGGTGTGAAGGCGAAGCTGGAGCCGGTAAGGGAGCACAAATTACTGTACAACATGTGCAGCTGCTATTTTCTGCAATGTACCCTGGGACGGCTGCACTGAAACTCCCCTGTTGAAGTGATCAGCTCTGTATGTGTGTGCTGAAGGACCCTGTCGCTGCCTGTATACTGGTGTTTTTGACAGTTGAGTAGTCGGAAATATGCATCGATGCACACTAATTGTTCATCTGTAGCTTTTTTCCTGCCAGCGGACAGCCCTTCAAACAGCAAACTGAATTGAAAGTGAAACTTTTCAAAGCTCTCTTCAAAGTCACCGTTCTCCATTGACAAATACAGAGTAAATAGAGCATACGCAGGGTATTGATTTCTGTAGGTGGGCCTGTCTTTCAGGTGTCTAAAATACACACAGCCGTTCATTGCTTGTACCTCATACCACCCCACTTCCAAACACCCAAACCAGCCCTATAAACTGAGACTAATATTAGACTGAGATACACTTTTTTAATGTCTTGAGTTCTTAATGCTGAACCAAGTTGCACCAATTGATCTTTCACTAAGTCGTGCCCCTCAAACGCGGAGTAGCCAATCACAGGTCAAAGCTGTCTCTCTCAGACTCTCAAACAGACTTTCTCCATTTTCAGGCTGTTTTTTGTTGATTTGGAGCTGGTCATGGTTAAACGTTGTGTAATAGTGATACTCGTTACCGGGAGAGGTTGAAAGGAGATATAAGTTCCTAAAACATTATGTTTTTACATAAAAACATGTCCAGCTAACATTAGCAAAGTATGTTAGCAGATTATTAACTACTGATAACACTTCTATCTAGCCATTAATAGCTACTGAAGATAAATGCTGCTTTAGCTTTTTAATGTTTGTAACAGTAAAGAAAGACCAACCCGGCTTTACAGTAACAGGGCTGTTTCTTAATTTCATTGTCTTTTGTCTTAATCACCAGGTGATGTGGTGGTTCACTTTTACACTGTGATCTGTGGGCTTTATATTAAATAACATTTCTTCAGTGATTGCAGTTAGTGACAGTGTGGCTCCATGGAAGCTCTGACAGCTTGATGGAGTAACACTGGGGGGCGGGGCTTAGCAAAGGGTCAATACTATCACTTTAATATATTTGGGGGAGGGTATTTCATTTTTTTCTTTCTTTAGTTAAACATTAGTTATTTGATTACTATAGTAGCTTCTACTTGAGACATTTTATTATGAAGTAGTTGCACCTCCATTTGAGTACAGTTTGGCTCAACTCAACAATTTCTCTTTCAATTAAATACACAGAAAAACAAAGGTGCGCTGATTAGAATATGCAATCACGGGGGGCATGATTATGAAACCAATCCATAAATATAAATGTATCCCTTTTTTCTATTTGAAAGAGAGACGTGTGATTTACAGATCTTGAATATGTAGCAGAAAAAAAAACCATGCAATTTAATTTCAATTGAACTGCTGTAGAATGTCCAATGTATAAAGTAGTACTATACTGTTTGTAATCAATTCCTATATATTCACAGAGTAGAGGTTGGCCACATATATGGGTCAAGATCTGCGTGATTTGAGTGTAAATCACATATCCCTCTAACTGCACCTTCAATAGGCAATGGGTTAGGTAGCAGATTGGAATTTCAGGCTCCAGGGTGTTGTAACACTGATCTGTTCCCGTAAAGGCTGTTGCTGGCTGAATCCTCTCACTGTTGAATGAGGACACCTACTGGCACTCAATTCACCTCCTCTTATTACTTTTCCCTCACATCCCTCCTCTTCCTCGCCCTTCACTTAAAGCCCCCATCTCCATTCTCTTGATTCGTCTCCCGCAATGATATTGTCTCCTTTGAAAGCTTCATGTCACAGGAGATCACAGTCAGCGGTAGAGAGGATATCAGAGCCTCAAGTAGCTTTATGTCCCCCTGCTTCTCTGCTTGAGCCTATGAAAACAAGCTGATTAGATAATACACCCTAGTAAGACCTGCTTGAGGCTCATCCAGATCCAGGGGACACATGACGAGGGGCTCTTGGGCACAGGTTTGTTGTAGCCCCATCCAAACATAGGCCTTGTTTTGCATATCTTTGAAGTCGTTTTGTTGTTTGCGTCTCTTTGTAGTCATTTTGTATTTTGCGTCTCTTCTTATTATTTAGACAATTTTTTGTGTCTCTTTGTATCCATTTTGCATCACTTTGTAGTCAGTTTGCATCTTGTTATAGTCAGTTTGCATCTTGTTATAGTCAATTTGCATCTAAAGTCAATTTATTGTAGTTGATTTTTGATTTGGGTCTCTTCTTAATAATTTTCTTTCTGTTTGTCGTCGTTTTATCTTTAGTATGTTTGTGTCTCTTGTCTCTAACTCGTTTGTTTTTCTTTATAGTCAATTTAGGTTTTTTGTGTCTTTGTAGAGGGTTTGCATCGCTTTGTAGTTGTCTTTTGTTTCTTTGTAGTTATCTTGTGTTCTTTGTAGTTGTTTTGCATCTCTCTGTTGTCTTTTCTTGTCTCTTTGTGAGGTTAGCAAATGTTTGTATTTGGCTTACATCTGTTCGTAGCCATTTTCCATGTATTTGTAGTGGTTTTGAATCTCTTGGTTTTTGTTTTGCGCCTCTGTAGTGTCTTTGTGTCTCTTTATAGTTGTTTTGTATCACTTACAAGTTGATTAGCATCTGTTTGTAGTCATTGTGTCCCTGTTATCACTTCATCCTTCTATAGTTGTTGTTTTTCTGTAGTAATCATACAGAATCCTGGTATGCAGGTAATATTCTCTTAAAGTAGGCATTTCTACTGCTCTGGTTTATATTAAATGTAAGATTTTATGCACTTCATGAAATGTTAATATAGCCTCACTATGGTGCTCAGCTGTAATATATCAAAGAAAAGATTAAACAAAAAAAGAATATTGGATCAGTTTTGGTTTGAGGATTCTCAATATTAAAAATGTCTCAAGCAAAAATAATGGAAATCAAACAATAAATCCAGACATACCTCCTTTTCACTGAGCTTTGTCCCTAGAAAGGTACACAGTCACTTCACTTCTGGTCTGTGGGCCCTGACCCCTTTGGCCCCTGTTCAAATACATCCATGATCAGATCTGTGAGCATGTTGGGGACTCGCATGCATTCTTCATCCCAGACGAGCATTAAACCATTGATCTCAGCATGAGGGGCAGCTGTCTGGCCGCTCTCTGTGCCAGTTGGTTGTAACAGTACCTTCTTCATCACATGGACTATTATTTCCCTTTCACTGCTACCTGGCATCTCATTTGTGTTGAAGCCTGAGCTATAGTCCAATCCTGCATGATGTTCACCCCAGTACTTTGAACAATGTTTGAAATTAACAGAGTTGAAGCAGCAGCCTTGTATTCTTGTAGTCAAAACCTTCAAATTCTCTGCTTCTTTCTGCTCATTACATGGGGCAAAAAGTAAAGTTAATTACCTTTAAACTGTCTCAGACAAAATGCAACCAGACTGTCTGTCCGTCTGTTTTTCATCATGTCCTGATGATAGAGCTTTCTCTCTCTGGGCTGCTGTAAAGGTATGTATATGTATGTATCAAACACTCAAACCTCCTTTATATTAGGGGGAGAAGTGTGGTGTGACTAACAGCCTAAGCACTGAGACAAGTTGACGCCCAGGTGTGTGCTTTGCCTACACGGTAAGCTGCCAACTTGCATATTGGGACAACTGCAGCCAAAATGGGAGATGCAGCAAACAAGATGTGACTGCACCCTTGTTCACGCCTACCAAGTCCCAGAGAATATTTGCTGGATGTAGCAAAATGCCAAGCACCATGCTGTGCCGAGCTAATTTCAGACGTCATAGCAGGTGCAGTTGGTGCAGGAATAATTGCGCTCTCACAGTGTTTCAGAGGTGCACCTGGCGTTACTGGGATTTGGACTGATGAAAGACAGGGGGAGTTCAGGCTGGTTTAAAGCTAATGACTGGTGTATGGGGAGATCGGGACGGCATGGCCATCCTGGCAGTACAGGGCACCGCAGTTCACTGAGACAATTTCCTTTCAAACTGATGTGTAACACAGAAGCAGTGGGAGGTGATGCTATGCTGCACAACTTTGTTGGACAGGATACTTACAAACAGGACTTTCACCATGGGGGACCGGTGATCGTGAAATTAAAAGTTGAGTTATTTTTTACAGATAATCGCATTATGTCACATCACCCTGAGTAAAATGAAATTATTAGTACCTATTTTAACCCAAACCATTTTGCAACTTAACCTTGTGTTTCAACCCTAATCATGACCGTGTCACGTTAAGTATTTCTGTGGTCTAAAGAATTCAACGTTACAATACTAGGTATTACAACGTTAAATGCAATTGTTTTATAACGTTTACCACGTGTGAAGTTGTTACATTTTCACAATGTTAACCACCTGCTACATTAACTGAAACCATTTAAAAATTTCAAGTAATACTGTAGCCTAAACTAATCACAACCATTTCACTAAGGTAAGTATTTATGTTACCTAAACCCAACTGAGACTGTTTCATGTTCTGTATTTCTGTTGCCTTAACTTAACCGGAACCGTTTCACATTATACTAAGTATTCAAAGGTTAACGCCACCATTTCACAACAGTAAGTATTTCTGTTGCCTAAACTTAACCGCAAACGTTTCACAAAATTAAACCATGTATCACAAGGTTAACTGCGATCGTTTTACAAAGTTAACCACATGTTATGTTAACTGCGACCATTTCACAATGTCAAGTATTTCTGTTGCCTAAGCCAAACTGCGATGGTTTCACAATGTTAACCGCATGTTACTACGTTGACCGCCACCATTTTAATAACGTTAAGTATTTCTGTTGCTTAAACGTACACACCTCCCTTTCACAGCATTAAACCACATGTTAAAAGGTTAATGGCGACCATTTTACAACCTTAACTATGCGTTATTATGTTAACTGCAACCTTTTACAACGTTAACCTCATGTTACGTTAACTGGAACCATTTCAAAATATCGAATTATTCTGTTGTCCAAACCAATCGCAACCGTTTCACTAAACTAAGTATTTCTGTTGCCTAAACCAAACTACTACCATTTCCCAATGTTAGGTAATGCTAAACCTCACCGCGACCATTTCAAAGCATTAATCTTGTGTTACGACAATAACTGCCATCGTTTGACAATGTTAAATATTTTTGTGTCCGAAACCTAACCATGATTGTTTCGCAAAGTCAACCGCTTGTTACAACGTTGACCGTAACCGTTTTACCAACTTAACTGCAAGTAACAATGTTAACCATGTGCAAACCTTCTACGTCATGATACTATGGAGCTCCGGGGGTTTCTGCACAAGTGGCAAAATATGGCGAGTAGGCCGCAACCTCTGAGTTCACGTAGATAGAAAAATAGTTATTTTGGTAACTGTAATGTATTAATGGATTTAAAATCATAAAACTTAGACTACAAGTTATTAAAAAAGGTAATCACATGACTCACTAATGCATAACTTCTCAGAACAGATTATGATTGCAGACAGTGTATGCTCAGAGTTTACACAACTATATTTAGAGGGTCTTCACATGGCCTCAGCTGTTCTCACCCACAGAGAATCCAAACATAATAATATAAAAAGCTGTGAATCAATCGTCTGAAGTACCAAACAGAGCTATTTTAAAGAACACTGACATTTCCTGTTTTGAAGACATGAATCATAACAGTGCATTACAAGCCAAGAGAAGACAATGTCACCCAATAACCGTCTGAGGGTGTCATGGTTAGAAAATTGTCCCAAAAACAAAAAGAGAAGAAAATCACAGGATGGTTTTCTGCAGCAGCAGTAAGAAATTGGATGTTAAAGAGGCATTGATTGTCTTAGATTTTGCTTCTTTATATTTGCCTTCTCCAGCAGCATGTAAGGTTCAAGGCCAGAATGTGAGAAACGACTGAGTGCTGGAGGCTCTGTGTATCTCTCCCTCTCTTTTCTCCTTTATCTCTCTTCCTCTCTCCCACGCTCCTACAAGCATTCTATTCATTGGAAAGAGAGGCAATGTGAAACTGTGCCATCACTACCTAGCATCACCTCGACCATGATAATGTTAGCTCTCCTTTTTCATACAAGATACGTGACTGAAAATGTGGGCCGTAGGCACTGGCTGGAGTGGAGACAGACTGTCTGTATGTAACTATATGTGACGATAGACATGTCATCGTAAAAAAAAAAATGATGTAACGGACAGGAAAGCTTGTTTTTTGGTTAATTCAACAAATGTTTTACCTGAGAAATATAGGTACTTTATCCCATTGATGCAAAAAACATATATAAACACAATATAAGCTATTCAAGACACCCACCAAAAACAATAGATATTAAAAGGCTACATTCCTATAAAATGCATAAAGTCCATCCGCCCAACCATCCATTAAGTCATGTCAAGTCATGTCAATTTAAAAAATAATTGTGTGTTAATTCTCTCTTTAAATTTTTCTTGCAATGATAAAGCTTTCTTTCTGAGAAATTGTATGTTTCCCAGTGTAGCAAATGGCTCTAAATAACATGATACTCATGGATTTAGCTTCCTTTTCTACAGAAATGAGGCGTAATTCAAAGCTGGTGTGAATCTAAATCTCTTTGTAGTTGCAATTAGGAACAAAACAAAAACTCCTTAGTTACCAAATATAGTATATATAGTTTTCACACCCTTTTTATCTTTTTTGTTATCGCAACCTGTTTCTGGCACTATAAAAATAAATACTCAAGCAAGAGCAAAAAATGAATTCATGCAAGTTAACTGTCACGGTTCCGGCTGTTACGATTCTATTAATCCTAGCTTGGCGGGTATGTCCCCTGTCTTGCAGGGGATGATTGACGATTCTCGCGATGATTTTGACTAATCAGTGATCTGCAGTGTTTTAACTCCACACATGTACGTCGACCGAGTTTGTACCAATTATAGTACCAGGTACAATCCAGGACATGCTTAGTGAAAACCTTAAAAGAGCAGTTCCGGCAAGTCAAGTTAAATCTGCGCTGACCCGTACCATGCAGCTTGAATGCTTCCAGTTCCTACTTGACAAGACTATAACTACAAGTTTGTACCCTTGATTGAACCATATATTTAGCTAAAACAGTTCCTTTTCTTAAACAGGCCCTATTATGCTATTTTCCGGGTGCATATTTTTATCTCAAGTTACAGTTACAACATGTTTACATGCGTTAATGCTCATAATCCGCCTTGTTTTTCTCATCCAAATGAGCCAAACACAACATTAAGTTTTCGTTGTACGGCTCTGACAAAGTGTTAAAAATGAAATGTAGCCACTTTTGCTTCATTTCATCTGCCTTCGGAAGTCCAAACAAAGGACATTTCCCCTCGCAGAGCAGAGCACAGCACCTGCTCCACATGACGGCCGCAAAATAAAAAACTCTTGCTCCGGAGCTCCAGCTCCGTCTCTCTGTTTTGTTGTTTGAGGGAGGGCCAAACTAGCCGGAAGGAGTTTTACGTCACTTGTGAAGGAGAGAATTCAATGGAGCTGTTTCAGGCAGCTCAGGAGCAGTGTTTTTGAGGGGGAGGGTAACTCCTTTTAGGCGTGGACTTCAGGTTTTACACTCTACAGACCTTTTACATGTACAAAAATATATATAACAGACTAAAGGAGAGGGAAAAGTGGAAAAGCATAATAGGGCCACTTTAACTGTACCGATGAGGGTTTCATGTCCATCCGAGCATTGCCCCAACTAGCTCCCATTTCCGGTTAACTACCATTGCCTACTGGGAGTTTAATACTTGGAACCCTGAAATAAAAATAACTCCCTTTTTGCTACTTTATTGCACAAACTGACTAAAATACATATCTACAGTGCATTGGATATATGCAGGAAGAGCATATGTGATGGAATGTTCTTAATTTATCCACTGCTAATGTGTGATTTAGCTATTGGTGTTCTCTGCTCAATGGGGCATCTGTAATCCAAATGAACTCACCACCTGCAGAGAGGGAAATGCTGCCAGGGCCTCTGTGAGACGCCGTGATATAACACCGTGATGGTGAGGTGCGGGGTGCAGCCGGGCAGAGAGAAGTGTACCTGCTGTTCTATTAACAAACCTCATTTACATAATGTGATAATAAAGGAAAACAACAGTTAATTGTCAAAAAAAGGGAGGGAGAGAGTGCAAATAAACGCATGTGTCTGAACTTTGTTCCTGCATATGCATTCAGAAATGGACGACAGTAAAACAGAATCATAATTAAAGGGTAACTCTCTGCACTTAAAGGTAATTAATTCACTGGAGTTGGTACTTTAAGGTAATTGACGAGAGCAGAACAGTGAGTGAATTATTCAAAACATTGTTACATAAGTGTTTAATTGTTCAAGAGTGAGTGTGTCTCTCTTTGTTTTGTCATCGTTAGCCAGAGGTGGAAATGCTTAAGCTATAAAGAAAAATGTGTAGAAAAGGACAGTCAATGCTTCTCCCACAACAATTTGAAAGGTATATTGTATTTCATAATATAGACACTCACAGACAACTAAGTCAATCTTATTGGCTATCCCTGTGGAAAATATGACTGCCTCAGCTGTTTTCTGATTGGCTCAAAACAGCCCACAGCTCAACAGGAGGGAGACAAACTGTGTTAACTCGCTGAAGAGGCACCAAAGAAAAAATCTCCTTCTTCACAAGACCTTCAGGCTCTTATGCAATGTTAATATTGTTTTCTTCTTCACATCGGTGGGAAAGTCTAATACTGATGCAGTGGGTTTTCCAATGTAACTTCTCTTGGGTTAAGAATTAAACAAAAAAAAAAGTAAGAATCCCCACTTTTCTTGTGTCAACATTTTTTTAAATGGACGACTGGTATCAACTGGAACCATTTTCCTGGAATCAATTTTAAAGACACTTCAACATTGGCTGCACTAGGCAGAACTGGAGGTTGCTTTCTGCTTCCAACTAACTAGAATGTAAACCCATCAGTGTCATAAATAGACAGTCAGAGCAACTGGTGTAGTAAAAAGAGCAAGATAGTCTTCTTAGGACGGGGGATAGGGTGGTTGAACAAACCCAGGACTTTAGCCCAAAAGATGACTAATTTCAACAAGTTTTGTCGTCGGAGGCCATTGTGGGAGATTTGTGTGTCGTGAAATGTTGTGGGATTGATACATATTTTAAAATGTATTGTAAAATTATCATGCCAGTAATCCCAATTTTTACTAAATGTGATGGTAATCTGATTACATCTTTCTTTTTCTGTAACTGAATACAGTCACCTTTTTTGTTTTGTTTCTCAAACATATTTTGCTGATCCATGTATTCCATTACTCCCTTAAGCCTGTGTAAAAGTTACCCATGAGAGTCGGTCTGTGAACTGAGAACAATTTACCGGTTGACTTCACTTCCTCTGATAATTAAGTCTGTCTGACCTGGGGGTTTGTTTACAAGCCGTCTGATTGTCTGACTGCCCGTGTTTCTTGTCCAATTGGACTTCTTTTCGCAATTTCACCAAGTTCCCTCATCTCAGCTGTTATTGATAGGAAACCGATGGTGCAATATAAAAAAAAACAAGACCTACATGGGTTCTAAGAAGGTGGAGTTGCTGAAAGATGAGTTAAATTTGTTTGCAGTGGATCCGGGGCCACTACTGGCAGAACAACAGCAAGCAGTAAGCCTGTATGATAATCCAGTGCCCCTCCCTGTCCCTGGGTGTTTGGCTGCTGTGTAATGCATTCAGAGATATCACTCTAAAATTGTTCGGGGGGTCACTTGGAGTCAGGGTATGAGCCCTCACAGATTGGAGAGATTGTCAGACTCCAGCAGACTGTGAAATGGAATGTTATGTGTGTGTGTAGGGGGGGGGGGGTTATTTCAGTGTCTCGTTCTCTCTGTCTCTTAGTGTTTGCACCAGAGCAGGAGTTTATTGTATTAGATACTCACACCCAGCCTGCTGAGAGACAGGCTGACCGCATGGACCTGTCATTGTGTCTGTCAAACACTCTGGCAGCCCTTTTTTTTTGCACTGTGCCTTGATTCTTTGATTTAGTTCTGTTTCACCCACTTTACCAGAAGACTTCATGAAGGTGAATACTGGTACTCTGGTAAAAAACAACAAGGTCATTTTGGTTGTGTAAATGTAACCAGACTACTTTCACTCCCAACCCGTAAAATATGGCTGCTTGGTCCGTGGCTCGAAGAAGGGGAATGCTAGGTTTCCCTTTAGCATCAGTTTTGGACGTGTCAGGGACGGCATGTCAGTTTCCGTTTGTTACATGTACAGTGCCTTTTCAAAATAAACTTCCAATGTAGGTCAACTTAGTTTTTAGGTTTATTTACGCAACGGAACTACTTGAGGAAAGGGAAGGAGGTTTTGGTTAAAATAAGCATGTTGTATATGTTAAATAAGTAAGTTTGTCACGTGGCAAATATTAGTTCGTCTTTACGTAAGTATGAAAGTTGCGTAACAAAACTCAGGTCAGTGAAAATAACTCAACTTCGACTTCACCAGGCACCCAGTGGAGGCAATGCACCGAAGTGATGGGCAAGCGGTTTTGACCAATAAAATTAACATTTCTGTGAGTTGTTTGTTTTATATAAACCTTAGCCTAAACCACAATCTTTTCCTCTTGGCTCTAGCACTGTACTTAACATACAGTTATGACCATGACATCATGTAACAATAATTTGTGTTTTTTTTCCTTATTTATGCCACATGTGTGTTTGTCTTAACATTGCATTCTAGAGTTATGGCTAAAAATATTAGCGAACAGTTGCCTATTTACATATCAAGCAGACACAGAGCCTGTCCAATATCCACTCTGATGCTGGCGTTTTCATGACCAACAGCAGAGAAATAAAACTGGGTATTTCGCTTAAAGATCAGCCATCCTCACCAGCCAGTTGCTACAGTAGCTTTGCCTGTCTGCTCTGTGATGTTGTGCAGGTAGACTGGGTTTATCACAGTCTTTTTTTTTTACTGGAAACCTGGTTGATGAAAGTGATCAGAGTCTTAACAGAAAGGCTGCAGGCTGTGAAATCAATGAGCTGAGAGACACTAAAACTCTCTGCTGAGCTGAGGGAAACTGCAGAGTTGGTGACCGACCCTGTGGGTCCGTCACTACGAGTGACCACTTTTATATTACACAATCATTCGATCCATATAGTGGAGTTGTTCCCAGGCGGAACTTTCTCAAACTTGCATTCTCTCTGCTAACCATCAGGGGGCGACTCCTCTGGTTGCAAAAAAGAGTCTGGTTGTTTGGAAGTCTATGAGAATATGACTCTATTTCTTACTTGTTTTTATTGTCTCAGTGAACTCAATCTCTAGTTTCAAGTCTTCTTCAATACAGCATGATGTTCATTTAGTAAATCATGGTCCATTTAGAGTCAAATAGAAGATAAAGCGGAGTATGCTTTCGGGCAGGCTTACTGTGATTGAGAGGTTGTATACAGAGTCTCTAGGTCACTCCTCCACATTCCAAATATGTTCACTTCCTCTCATTGTTGGCAACAAAAACAACATGGCGACGGTCGTAATCCAAGATGGCAACGGTGAAATCGGCAAACACTTTCAACACATCACTCCACAACCCAATGGGTGACATCACGATGACTACGTCCACTTCTTATATACAGTCTATGGCTGTGCCTCTATTTTTTTAAAAGCTAGATAGCATATTTTCCTCTCTTGAAACAACAGCCCACTGTATAAAGCACTTGGAAACACTTCTCTTCACCGACCCTGAGGCACTTGAGATAACATCAGTGACAACAAACAGACATTATAAATAAAACTTTCCTCAACCACAACCGATAAATGAATGCCACATCGAGTCATTGTCAGATGTAAAGATGAAGAGCACAAAAGCTCTTCTTTTGACTACATTATCAGCCAGTGTATCAGGACAGTTTATTACAAAAACTCAGCTCCAGTTTGATCACTCACTGTGTTGTTGGGTGTCTAGTGTTTCCACAGCGGTTGAGCGTTATGTTACACTTGGCTTCCTGTCATTCACCTGAGACCCACAGGAATGCTGCTAAAAAGCATGTCACCTTGCACACTGAAGTGTCAAATTCATGTCTTCTTATATACTCTGCCTTTTTAAACCACTGAGTCAGCTTATAAAGTTTGCTTTGGTGGCGCTAACTGAGTAAGACGATCCGTCGGCCGGTGCTATATAAATGTCATGGCAATCTGATAAAGTACTAGTTATATCTTCCTCCTGTGGGTCAAAACCTTGGACAGAAGGATGGACCGAACAAGGTATTTAATAATAAATGTAAATAATAAGCTATTTATAAAGCACATTTCAAAGTAAAGGTTACAAAATGCTTTGCCAGATGAAAATGGCAGAATAAAAACAATTTTAAACAAGTTTAAAAGTTACACACTATCGAGCATTGTAGCTACGTTTGAGGAAAAAGTACAATCAGTAATAAAACTAATCAAAACATTTAAAAAAAAAAAACGTTTATATATGACCAATTCATGCCACAAACCCTGTAAAAGCTAACTTATAAAAACATTTTTTTAGAAGGATGTAAAAGAGGATAAGAAGCTTGCATGTCTAATTTCCTCAGGTTGGTTATTCCAAAGTAGGGGCCCTAACAATAAAGGCCACCATTTGTTCTCAGCCTAGATGGCAAAATAGGGTCTAGAGTGAGCCTTAAGAATTATCAGTAATATCTTAAAGTCAATTCTAAACTCCACTGAGAGCTAATAAGGAGAAGCTAAAATAGGAGCAATGTGCTCACGTGTTTTGGTTTTAGGAAGAGTCTGGCTGCTGCACTTTGGACAGGCAGTAATTTGTGCAAAGTCTTTTGACTTCATGTCTAGAGATTGTTACTATGGCCCAACCAGGAGGAAATAAAAGCATGTATGACAGTCTCTGGATGTCTACTAGCTAGAACTGAACTGATCTTGGAGAGTCTCCTTAGCTGTAGAAAACAGGACAGGACAATTGCGTGCACATGCTTGTTCAAGTTGAGGTTATTATCAAATATGACACCAACATTTTTACAGTTTTGATCTGTGCTTTGGGACAGAGAGCCAAGATGTGTCAAAGTATAAGCATTAGCTCGGCATGAGCCTATAATAATCATCACATTTTTATCAACATTTAGCTGCAGCAAGTTCTGGGCCATCCAGCATTTGAGGTCAAAAATGCAGTTGTTGAGTGGATTCATTTAATTAAACTCATTGTGGTTAAAAGAGAGGTTTTAATTGAGTGTCACCTGCATAGGAATCCAAGCTTAGATTATGACTGCGGATGACATGCCCCAGGGGTAACATCTAGATAGAAAACAAGAAAGGTCCGAGGACCGACCCCTGGGGTACACTATAGGCCATCTTCTCAGAGGAGGACAGTGAGTTGCCAATGGCTACATTAAAAGATCTCTCTTTAAAGTAGGTATAAAACCACTGTAAAACTAAACCAGAGATGCCAACTCAGTGCTTGAGACATTTCAATAAAATGAGTGTTCAACAGTATCAAACTTTGATTTAACAGAACTAAAATTGAAGACTTTCCATCATCAGCTGCAACCAGCAGGTCAATTATCTATTTACGAAGTGGGGCCTCTATACTGTTATTTTCCCTAAAACCAGACCTGAAATGACTCAAAGAGTCAGTTCCCATTTAAAAAGCAATCAATTGTTAAAATGAGCAGGAACAGAACCAGTCAATAGTGATGTTTAAATTATGGAGAGGTTAATGGGACATACCAATCTATTTACTTCTTTTAGAAATATTATTGGCACATGAAGAGGGCTTTATTTTGTTAATAACATTAATGAAGGTGACAATATTTATTTTAAAAGACTCAAAGAAGGTGGTTGTTTTAAAATGAAGGCCGAATATATTTTCTAAACAAAAGCACAAATGGGAAATTCAGTCCTCTTTCTTAAATTAAGGGCTCAATACCTCCAGTTCCTTTGAGATTAAAGCATGATACACACATATATATGGCAATAAAACTATAAAATGTCTCAGGCTGTTTAAACCGTCTTATCCTTGAATAAAAAATAAAAAAAGCTGTATATGAATGAGACCCGTCCTGCTTGCAGCGGGGGTGCCAATGTTGAGGGCTCTAGCAATAAAACCTCACAGGGTCAATTAACAAAAACTGGACCACAATGCACCATCAACCAGCAGACACTGCAGTGACCAAATAAGTGCAAACACACATTCCTGGTAGATCTATACAAAGGCAGAATTGCATGGCAACATCAAATTATCAGATGCCTACCAGAACCCTGGCTGTGATCCCTGGCTTTTATCAACAATAATGCAAAGATAAATTATGACACAAAATACAAAAATATTTACAATATACCTGGAATTTGAATCTCAACAATAACAGTATCTGTAATCATAACAAAATAGCCACATCAAAATTTCAAAGACTGAAAAACAGCTACACATTTAAACTAAAACCAGTGTAGGCTGAGGCAACATCCAATTGTCAGATGCCTACCAGACAGTCAGTGTGATCCCTGGCTTTTTCAACAATAACGCAAAGTTAAATTATGACACAAAATACTTTTTTTTCCCCCAATATAACTGGGATTTGATTCTCAACAATAACAGTATCTGTATTCTTAACAAAATAGCCACATCAACATTTCAAAGACTGAAAAACAGCTACACATTTGAACTAAAACTAGTGTAGGCTGAGGCAACATCAAATTATCAGATGCCATGTCAGTGTGATCCCTGGCCCTGCTTTGCTTGACTGAGCTCTGTTATCTGTGGCTTGTAGTTAGTTACTTTGAGTAGCAAACATGCCTCAGAGTGCTCCGTTGTCAACCGACTGCGGGTGGGGCTGAGCACATGTTTCATGTGTGAGAACACCTGCTCACAGAGATATGTTGACCCGAAGACTGACAGCAGCGCCAGTGCAATGCCCCGGAGACAGCTGAATTTCTCAGGTGCAGATGCCCAGCAGGTGAGGATGTGGGCTCCGTGATCTTTCACTGGTGTGGCTTCCAACAGTTTTCTGAGCTCTGCAAACTTGGTCACCCACAGTGTTGAGCTCTTCAGCTCAATCAGCTGCATTTCCATGTCCTCTGTATCCATCCAGTCGATCAGAGTAGCATCCAAATCATGTCCATCAAAGCTGTCGGGCTTGATCAACATAGAGAACATTGGTCCATACCTTTTAAAATCGACAAATCGCGTTGTGAACTCCGCCTCCAGCACACGCATGTACGCGGTTATTTCAGCGGTGTTTCAGCGGTGTTGATGTTGCGCAGGGAGGACAGCTCTGCACCTTGCAGTCTGAGATTGAGCACATTCAGATGTCCCGTAATGTCCGCCAGAAACATAAGTTTCACAATCCATTTCTCGTCCTCCAGTTCTGGATACTTTTGGCCCTTTTCAGCCAGAAAGGCCTTGATAGCATCAAGACAGCTGACAAATCGCTCCAGAACTTTTCCGCAACTCAGCCATCTGAGTGGAGCGGCAGATCTGTGTATGCGCTGTCCAGCTCCTCGAGCAGGGACTGAAACTGCCGATGCGTCAGTGCAGATCGCTTCACTATGAAGTTAATAATCTTGGTCACCGTGGCCATAACTTCATTGAGATCGGAATTTGACATTTTTGCACACAGATTCTCCTGATGGATTATGCAGTGGAGTTTCATGATGGGGTGGCCGACTTTTTCTTCTATCAGTTTGACAGCGCCCTTGTGTCTCCCAACCATAGCGGGGCGCCGTCTGTGGTCACTGCAAACACTTTTCTGATGTTAATCCCTCGTTCTTCAAAATGTTCAATTATTGCCTTGGCTACGTCTTCACCTTTTGTAGTGTCAGGCATTGGCTTCAAGCAGCATAGTTCCTCTCTGACAGTTGAATCACAGTACCTTGCCATGACTGCCAAACGCGGGATGTCATTCACAGTGGCGTGTCCAGACATTTTTGATAGGGGTGGCACCAGTGGGGCACTGACATATGCAGGGGTGGCATGAAGTGTGAGCAGGAGCGCCTGCGCAGACATATACACTCACGTATGCACACCCACACCCAGGTGTCGGCATAGCATTAATTTACCATTTTTGTATCCACAACCCATATCTACTTCACTTACTAACACTGCAAGCAAGAACAGACCTACTAGTCACAACATTCAGGAAAAGGCAACATACAAATGTGATTGAAAACTACCATACTTTATTCTAACTTCAACAGTACATACAAAAAAGACAATGCACTTTCTGAAGACTCTGGGCAAAATATTAACTTAACAAAACTGTGCAAAACTTAACATGTGCAACAATAAAGTGCCAACAAAATTAAAATAAATAAGACTCTTTGGGCAAAATATGACCTTAACAAAACTTAACATGTGCAACAATAAAGTGCCAACAAAATAAAGTGCCAACAAAATTAAAATAAATAAGACTCTTTGGGCAAAATATGACCTTAACAAAACTGTACAAAAAAAAAAAAAGGTAAAGCATACATACTGTGCTGTGTATGTGACGGTAAGGGGCCTTCATCACAGGAATCTTCGCCTGCCTCTGCAATAACACATAGGTTGTCATTAGAATGATAATAAAATGTGCCTAAAATATTAAGCATATGATACTTCATATGAAAAATGAATTGTTAAGACATACCAATAGGTCCGAGCCCGCCAAATGGGGCTGCCACACCACTATCCCCCTGTGCATGGCCTGCAGGAACCTCTGGATTGTCAGCAGCACTGGACACACCTGAAGCAATACAGAGATTGTATCATTCATTTATATGTCAAATTGTCACATTTAGGCTTTTCACACCAGCATTGTTAAAAAATGTGTCTACACGCTTGTTAAAAAATGTGTCTACATGCTTAATGACAGTATATGCCACTGTAGTATAAGTGAAATATCCCAGTTCGAATCAATGCACATAATGTTTTAAAGAAGGTAAATTCATACATACCCTGATCTGTTTGTGATGTTGAGGGTCTTTCCTCTTTACCATCCACATGTACATCCACAGAAACTGTGATTAAAATGATAATACAATCAGCCTTTCCTTAGTAAACTAAGTGGTATGTTACAGTCAAACCAAATGAGTAAGTTCAAACATGAGAACAAACTTGAACCATCAGGATTTCACATACCTATGTGTACAGCTGAAGCTGAAGCCTGGCTCTCATCCTCTGACTGACTGCTCTGCCCCTGCTCTGGCTCTATTTTGGATTTCTTCCTTATGAAGAAATCCTTAATATTCTGACCTCTTTTCATACTGTAATAGTCCCATAATGCACGACATTATTATATGTTGTACAATAGATAATTGTGCATACACACGAATGATATTGATGTTACACGGGTCTAACATAACAATGTTACGCAGTACAGAATAGCTAAATGTTAGCTTTAGCATCGTTGACAGTCAAAACAGTGTTTGCTAATGAGATGAGATGATGACAGCCTTGTGCCAATTACAATAAAAAGAAATAAAACAAGACAGGATAAACGTTTAGCTTATTACCGTTACAGCTTTTAACTACAGGCACAGTAAGTGTAGTGAAATGTAGGTTACTCACATCTTTCTCGACGACGCTCCAGAAACGTGTTGCTTCCATAGACAGTTTGTTTCACGTGTAGGTTTGCTCAAACTTCTTCTTATTCTGGACTTTTTTTGCAGGCTACATACTACTTTAGCGCATCTCTGCTGCCTCTCAGGTTTGAGAAGGAACTGCAACTCTAAACAAGCGTGCAGTTTACATTCAGTGCCGTGGATATTGGGGTGGCACTTGGGGTGGCCAATCAGATTTCAGGGGTGGCCCGTGCCACCCTAGGCCACTCCCTGAACACGCCACTGGTCATTCACATCCACGCTTTCATCAAGTGCAATGCTAAATACCGCAGCATCTTTTAATCCAGCTGTTTGCTGAGCTCTGACATTTTCAGCCATTTCATCAATACGTCGCTGAACACTTCTAGCTGACGTGGGAATGTCCTTTATTCGTGACTTGATCGTTTCTTTATTTGGCAAGCTTTCAAAAAGAGCATCTGAACAACTGAGGAAAGCCTCCTTAATAAATTCGCCATCTGTAAACGGCTTCCCATGCTTTGCAATGCAATGCGCAATGCGATAACTTGCTTCTGTCCCGTGATCTTTAGCAGTGGTAAAAACCTTGAAGGAGCTAGCCTGTTTTTCATATCTGGACACAGCACGTTTGATTGACTCTACTTTGTCTGCTTGGTCTTTGAAGGTCTTCTCGTGCTTCGTCTCAAAATGACGCTTAACACTTGACGTTCTGCACACAACATTCTCACAGCATAAAGTGCACACAGCACGGTCCTTCACAAATACAAAACCAAACTCTTGTGTCCAGCAGCACTGGAATGGCCTAGTTTTAGCTGCAGCGGGTGTTGCCATTGTTCACAATATCACGCTCTGTCATTAATTTATGTCAGCACGAAGACAGCGGACAGTGCGCTTGAATTTCAAACACTTTGATCTGAAATTCTCCCGCTGCAACCTGACCAATGGCCACACTCCAACATCAAATCCAGTGGTGTCCTCCGGGTCCTAGTGCCGGCAGACAAAAGACGGCTTTTTTTTGCTTTTTTTTAACGGGACAGAAAAAGTGAGTA
>NW_026547600.1:0-690 GCF_027596085.1 Anoplopoma fimbria | reverse complement strand
AGCCTTTTGTGTTGCACTGTGATGCATCTCAGGAGGGGCTTGGTGCTGTATTGTACCAGAGGCAGCAAGGCAAGCTGGTTGTCATTGGTTATGGGTCAAGAACACTAACTGCTCCAGAAACTAACTACCACCTCCACTCTGGAAAGTTAGAGTTTTTGGCCATGAAGTGGGCAATCTGTGAAAGGTTTAGGGAGTACTTGTACTATGCACCTTCATTCGTTGTCTACACTGACAATAATCCATTAACCTACGTCTTGACATCAGCAAAGCTGAACGCCACAACACACAGGTGGATTGCAGAACTAGCGGACTTTAGGTTCTCAATCAAATATCGGCCTGGAAAAGCAAATGGAGACGCTGACGGCTTGTCGCGGATGCCGCTTGACATGGAGCACTACATCCACACATGCACACAGGAAATGGAGCCTGAGGTGATAGCAACTGTCACACAAGCACTGCAATTGGAATCCCACGAGCATGAGCCCTGGATGTGTCCAGTCACCATCACTGCAGCATGCAAGGACGTAGAAAGGGAGCGAGTAACATCTCCAGTGGCAGAGATCTCCATTGAAAACCTGAAGAAAGCACAAGAGGATGATCCAGTCATTGGCAAGGTGAGAGAGTATGTCATTTCAGGACAGTGGCCTCATCTGGGAGGAAGAGATAGGTGTAATGACATCTCTGTTCTAG